>NC_091122.1:57386641-57689975 GCF_040183065.1 Periplaneta americana
TTATAAAAAATATATAATAATAGACAAACTTTTACAAAGGTTTAGAGTCCTTAGGCTATGTAATTTGTTGAGTAATAATTACAATATTTTATTAATAGCTTTCCCATATGTGTAAGAAATGCACTCGCACAAAACAATTTTTGTTAAAAGTATGGCTTTACATTATTTCATTCTCACACCTTCAGTTAATTTTAACTATTTTATCTACGTGTTTGCAATAGTGTTTAATTTAGTATGCATTCAATTTTATTCATGTTATGATTGAATGGAAAAGCACTGTTGCAGTTATTGACTAATTACATATATTAATACTAATTATTAAATGCATCTGTTAAGTAACCAATTGTAGTATCTTTTGCAAAATCTTTAATGTTTAAGTTGTCAATAATATTTCTGTACTATATACTATAATAAGTTAAAAGAATTTGCAATAGATTTGGGATCCTCTACTTTATAATCATTGGTTTTAGTGAAAAAATATTTTCTTTCTTAGGATATCTACAAGTTTAAATTTAATAATATTCCGAATAGATTTAATTGCATTATCTGAATTTTGTACTTTTCTATTCAAATATATTCTATTTCCCTCTTTCATAATTTTTGATAAATTACACTGTACTCCTTGCAGTATTTAAGAACATGAGGATCATTACATTGCAACTCATTACATATAGATTCTTCTTTTTAATACATGAGATTTTGAAGTCCCTGCGTTATCTACATGTTTTTACTTTTGAATTTTTTCACAACATTGAGTGGAGAAAATCCACTGAAGTGATTATGAAATTAAGTGAAAAATGCAATACATTAACTCTTAATATCAGTAGTACCAGTATCATATACGTTTTTCCAAGATTCATTTTGTAATCATAAATGTAAATAATCATTAGATACAACATTTACGATCCTTTCTTAGTTTTTAAATTAATATTTTGAAATTGTTCAGTGACATTGGAAACACTTAGGATTTGTTTATCATGTTCAGACAAGCCACTGATTATAGGTTCTGTCGAATAGGGATTCAGTCTAATTCTGTGTACAAAACATTTATCAATGGCTGTGCTACTTCAGCTTTGATTTAATTTGATTAGTTTCGCAACAGTTGGACTTCCTGTTATATCCTGTTATTTAGATATTTAATTTAGGGTTGATTTATTAACTCTTACTATGCAAGATGCCTCTTATTTCAATAATTCTATATCACGTTAAATAGTCATTGTCTACACTAAAGTATTATCGTCATCCCTCATTTCTCATCGTAATGGCGAACCGACGTGACATGAGACAGCGAGTTATAGCTCTAGTGGAGGCTGGATATGGGGCTAGATCTGCTGGCCGTTTGGTCGGTGTTCCTGAAGTACAGCCGCGAGGTGGGTTATCGTTACCAAAATTTAGGGGAGGTCGAAAATCGCCCTATTCCTGGGCGTTCGCGGATTTCTTCATTGGAAGAGAATGCTCTCTTATTCGAGACTGATCGACAGGACCCCTTTCTGACTGCTAACGAAATAAGAGCAGTATCTAACTTTCCCGGCTCTTCACAGACTGTGATCATCAGGTTGAGGAACCGCGGTATTAGGAGCCGGAGGGCTGCGCAAATGGAAATATTGGGGGAAGCACAAGCTGTCGACCGTCTTGCCTTCGCTACCAATCGAGTGGATTTCGATTGGAGAAATGTAATTTTCTCCGACGAAACAACCATCTCGAGTGATTACGAAGGTCCTGTTCGTGTCTATCGTGAGGATGGTCTCCGACATGACCAGCGCTATGTGCACCGACGTGAAAGATCGGAGCGCTTTAGCATATCGTGTTGGGGGTGGATGTCTTACGATGGACCTGGCGTTATAGAAGCATCTATGGCCGGTTTAATGCGGGAACTTACGAGCACATTCTGGAAAATATATTCCTTCCCTCCGCCCGAGAACGTTTTCCCGAAGGAACATTGCTCTTCCAGCAGGATAGCCATCCCGTGCACTATGCTGCAAGCATTCAAAGATGGTTTCAAAGGAGACCCGAGATCTAAATCATTAATTGGCCTCCGAAGTCACCTGATTTGTATGTCATCGAAAATTTATGGGTGGAATTGAAAAAGAGAAGGATAGTCCCTAAGCCCACCGACGCCCTCGAAATCGAGACGAATTGTGGGATCAAGTTGTTGACACCTGGGAAGATCTCGCCGGGGATCAGAACTTATTTCACAATCTCGTGACATCCATGCCGGATCGACTTAGATCTGTAATAGAAGCTGATGGCATGTGGACAAGATTTTAAGTTAACAGGTCTCATTTTGTTTCTTACGATTTTTGTTTGAGGAAGAATACTTTTAACTTCCAAGTAAGTTTTATTTTTTTTTTTTTGACGAGGTTCAGCCAACTTGTAAAACCCAGAAATTGGGCATAAATTATTCCATATTTTTCGACAAATTAGGCAGTCGAGGAACTCTGAACAAATTAATTACACCTCAATAAAAAAAAAAGTTTTACCCGGGATCGAACACGAGACGTTTCGGTTATACAGAGGAACCAACACGCTACTATATGAGCTACGGAGACAAGACAGTGACAGCAGCAGTCCAGAATGTAGATCCCTTAGCAGGCATTTGCCATTCGGTACAGTGAAGCAATGATATTTTGTGACTCGAGCTATGTTGTGAAATCCTGGCCTTAAATGGCAGTCTTCTTCGTGATCCTTATTCTGGTCCTTGTCCTTGTTGTGGTCCTTGTAACAATTCTTATACTACTTCTCATGTTATGTATCGTTACGTCGATATCGAGTGAATCGCGCTGTAGAACTTTAACTTCCGACGACCAAGAATCGTCTCATTCTTTTTAAGGGTAACTGTACATTGTATCTCGAGTTACGTTTGTATACTGCATTGATAAAAATGATTTGGTCACACTGTTCTAACAGCTTACGATAAGAGTGTCTATCTTGTTTGTCACCAACAGCCCTTAATTCAAAGTTTAAAAATATTCACTACTTATTCTGCGAACACACTATTGTTATTAATTTACTCTGTGTAGTGTTTGTGTAATTCAAAGCCAAAAATAAAATATGAATGCCTTCAGTTTTCGTCTATAGGCTACCGGTACCATTTGTAAGCTGCCTTCTCCAGCTTGGTTATAGTAATTCCTAGAAAAGAAAATGAATATACTGATAAATGTCAATGACTATTACATAACCACACGCTTATGTCATTGCTGTTTATCATTTAGTGTCGTTTTGGTTATATATTTCTTTATATTATCTTAAGGATGTATGAACGTGAACGACCACAAATATTATCAGAAAATGCAGGCTCTTTGCAGAGTTAAGGCCTTAAGGCCTTCTCTTACACTCAACCAGGATTAAAACTTGCTTACACAGTTGATCATAAAACTTGATCAGAATTAAGTAATTACATACTGATTACATAATGAGATCAAAAGAGGTAGTTACATAAAATTTACCTCATAAAATAAAAATAAACATAGTGAAATACATATTAATTTGTTAGAATCAAATGCGAATCACATAAAAACAGAAGCCGATAATTCAATGAAAAAAGAAAAATGTACACAGTAAAAATAAAAATAAACACATTAGTATACATATTAATATTAGATTATAATTAAGTAGGACTTACATAATTAAATCAGAAACCGACAATTGAATAAAATGTACACAAAAAATAGATTAATAATAAAAAACAACAACACAGTGGGATACATATTAAGTGATAAATAATCACGATTTAGATAATGAAAATAAGAAAGAAAAATAACAAATACAGTGGAACACATTTGCAACACGTTAGGTCTGGCAACTCATCATAAGATACTTTTCTAGTTTACATTTAAAGGAAATTAAAGTTCGGCAGCCCTTGACTTCAGGCGGCAGAGAATTCCAGTGACGAGAAGTAGCAACAGTGAAAGACGAAGAATAAAGAGATGATGTGTGCAGTGGTATTTCTAGCGTGTTATATTGTGACCGAGTATTTAAGTTATGATACCGAGAAAGACTGTGGAATCGGACAGATAAGTAAGAGGGAGTAGAGGTGTGCAAAATTCGGTATAAGAGAGAAAGGGAATGTAAGTGTGATTGTGAGTGTGCCGGGTTAATATTAATTAACCAAACATCACAAATATAAAAATACATCAGGACTGTCGCTGGGCAGTAACCTGAATACACATTTCAGAGTTACATTGTTGACAAGTAACTCCATCTGTTAGCACAACCATAAAGCATCTAATAGATGCTACAGTTACCAACAACGGAAAAAAAAATGCAGGCTCTAAATTTCTAAAATTTTATGAGGAAATGAACTCACAATTGGACAAAAATTACAAGGTACCACAACAAAACTTATTAGAACTTAAATATGTGATAAAAGTAGAGAAAAGGTTACTAATAATATTTTTTAAAATTCAGTTTTTATTTTAAATTAAATTTTCCAAAATTTGAAAATTTTACACATATTATTTTATAACTCCACGACCATTAGAGATAAAATTCTGAAATTGTGTACAGTGATTTAACATGCATTTATACAAAAGACAGACTATAATAATGCCCACATCTTTTAAAATAGAAAAATTAGGTCACAATACATTATGCAAATTTTAATATATTTTATGTAGGACAAATAAAAAATTAATTGTATTAAAATAAACTCTACATGTTTGAGAGTAGTCTACTTTTCAGAAATAAGTGTCTATTACATGCAGGAAAAATATTAAAGATGTCAGAGAGACCTTAACAATGTTATGGTTACCAAATGATGTAACTGCAGAATTTTTTTTCATACTTCGATAAAACTGATTTAAAAATATTATTAGTAACGTTTTTTTATACTTTTATCAGATATTTAAGTTCTAATAAGTCTTGTTGTGGTACCTTATAATTTTTCTCCAATCGTCCGTTCGTTTTCTTATAAAATTTTAGAAATTTAGAGTCTGCATTTTCTGATAATATTTGTGGTCGTTCACGTACATATACCCTTAATTAGTGCTAACTTATAAAGTACCAACCTACAATAGAGTAGGCTATTTGAATTACGTTACTGATATCACTATTATCAAGTCTATCTTAAACTTGTATCTGTGAGAAAAAATCTATGTAGTAATAAAGTTATTGTACCTTACAAGTATTATTATTATAACTCAACATGTACAATATTAATGCTTGGGATTTTGTTATGTCTGGATATTGTACCTCACGTATATCAATGATTTCTTATAAAATGAGTTAATAGCAATACAACATGTTGTTTTATAATTGAGAAACCCTTTCACTGACTAAATTCAACAGTATAATATTTTGCTGATTTGTAGTACTTACTGAAAGTTGAAACCGCTGTAGCTAAAAACATTAAGTTTTGAGATACAATGTTACTACATGGGACCGTCGAATTGTGAGTTGGGTAGGACTCTAAACTTAAAAATATACTTATTTGTATACCATAATGTAGCAACACGATAAAGATGTCAATTTTAAATCGAATCTGCAATTAATATTACATCCTATGTGTTATTTTAACGTTGAATACATTTTTTTATGTACAAAGCAGCATCATATTCACAATAACACATTCGGATTCAATATAGTACATTATGCAACGAGCCTATAATGATAGTAATTAAGAAAGCGAGTATGGATGTTTATGAAACGAGCGCAAGCGAGTTTCATAATTTTCATACAAGCTTCTTAATTACCATTATAGGCGAGTTTCATACGACTTTTTATGCTCGACCATATTTCTAACTTAAAATTACCGGTATTCAGATGTATACATTTTATTTGTATCTGACAAGGTCGGAAGTGACCTTGTTCTAGGTCGTGAATTGTGAGATGTGCGCAGACGCGAAAGTATAGGTTTTTACCGAGGAACAATAATGTCATTGACCTTGATGCATAATCCCGTTAAACTTGATAATATTATAATATTATAACCTTGATTATTGAATTCGACATTGAAAAACGAGATGACAAATTGAATTTATTTGAATATTATTTACAATTAACGCTAATTATTATAGTAACAGAGCATAACCTTCTGCGACAGTATTGGATTTCCAGTCTCCGTGACTTTTCGCTAATTCACTTTCGATTGCATATCCGAGAATAATCGATACTTGCGGTTTTATAACGGTACAAAGCTGACTTCTCATTGGCTGAACATATGTAAGCTGAGTTATCATTGGCTGAAGACCTGTACTTTAATGAGTAGGTGTACTTTAATGACATGCATTAAAGGACTGCTACCAGGTGTGTAATTCGTACATTTCGGCATGGTCGAGCATAAATTTATATAGAATACTATTTATAAGTGTAATCACACATTACTATTGTCATTATGACACACGTTTAGATTATATAATTTGTACTGAATGCAATGTACAACTGTAAACTGTGTACGTATTTTATTAGTTTTAACCCATTAATGCCCAGACCATTTTTGTGTTTTTAGAACTTATATTCATATACTACCATCACAATGATATGAAATGAACATCTGAATATTTGCCCAGAAAATCCGGACATTATTAGGCTTTTATAAGACTATTATTGAAGTGGGAAATAAAGACATAAAAAATATGCTTATTAAGTTATCATATTCAGAACTTCGAAATATGTTTGCAAATCATACATGTTATGAACTTTTCACTTCTTTCACATAATTTATACATCGCACAAAGGCTACAGATGTTGAAATAATTGTTTACATAGTAAATAGTACATTATGCAACGAGTCTATAATGAAGGTAATTAAGAAGCGAGTATGAATATTTATGAAACGAGCGCAAGCGAGTTTCATAATTGTCATACGAGCTTCTTAATTACCATTATAGGCGAGTTTCATACGAATTTTTATGCTCGACCATATTTATAACTTGATATTATTAATTTTCTTTGTATCTGACCTTGACCAATGACCCGTATGTTGTGAGATGTGCGCAGACGCGAACGTATTGATTTTTTTGAGAGGAACAGATATTCACATTGGCCTTGCTAGGACATAAGAACCCACAGAGATAACATTAAAATTAAATTAGACATTGAAAAACGAGATGACAAATTGAATTTATTTGAATATTATTTACAATTAACGCTAATTATTATAGTAACAGAACATAACCTTCTGCGACAGTATTGGATTTCCAGCCTCCGTGACTTTTCGTTAATTCTCTTTCGATTGCATATCCGAGAATAATCGATACTTGCTGTTTTATAACGGTAGAAAGCTGACCTGTCATTGGCTGAACAGTTGTAACCTGAGTCGTCATTGGCTGAAAGACCTTACCTTTAATGAGTAGGTGTACTTTAATGACATACATTAAAGGTCTGCTACCAGGTGTATAATTACTACATTTCGGCATGGTCGAGCAGAAAATATATTTAAAAAACAATACATTTTACAATGTGCTGCTCAATTTTCAGTGTGATGTGTGATAAATGTTCTGGCATTCTGGATGCAGTGGTATACACTACATTTTTCACATACGAATGTTGTACGATGTCCACACTGCTTGCAATGTGCATTAGAACGTTCACTACGGATGATCCAGTGATCAATCCTGTCGAAACGAACATTATCATGAGGTACTTCTCGAATTTGAAGTACTGAGCGAAGAGAATTTCTAGGTTTCCCGTACTCGACTAGGAGTTGCGGATTGCATTGCTGTTAGAAATTTAGTAGTGATGTCCCAGGGTGCGATAAAGCCTCCACGCATTTAGACCCTATGCAAACAGGGTCCACCACCGTTTCTGTAGGTTGCTACATATTGATCATTGGAATGCACATCACCCATATATCTATTATACAGTGCAACTGAATGTTATTGGCTTATTTGAATCGTCTTCTTTGTCTTGGAACTCCAACGTTTAGCTTTTCAAATCCAAGTCGTTTTACCAACATTGCTAACGCTTGTAACTACACTATTGCCATTCCATTGCACTAAAACTACATCATCTGCAACAACAGTTTCCATATCTCCTCTCTCTTTCTTTGGAATCTTTAATTTATTTGTAGGAGGAGCCTTATGCACCCTGTTGCGAATTGTTCCTGTTGCTCCAATGTCCTCAGCAGCTAGGTCATGCATAAGATCAGTGGACGTGAAATAGTTACCAAAAATACATGACTGCCCTTTTGGATATCAGTCTTCTTTACAAGTCCAGAAACAACATCAAACCCCTGTCCTTTCCCTGAAGTTCGTAGGTTCGTACTATTGTCACATGCTCCGCATGCAGTATATAGTTATCTGCAGTATAAATAGACCAGAGCTTGAAACCAAACCTTATTGGTTTCGCTCAAATGAACTGTTTGGTTCCAGGCCTCTCATAATACGGGACAATTGTTTCATCAATATTCAGGTGTTCTGGAATGTCACAGACTTTGAATGACTTATTTAGTATATCGAAAATTGGTCCAACTTAGCGATCATTTGAAATTGCCATATTATCAGCAAAATGCAGTCGTCTCATATCGTCAAAAGTATTCCACCTCATTGAACCAGAAATCAAAACGCTATGTAAATCTGGCAATGTACTCCAATAAAGTCGCCTGTGTGGAAGTTTATTATAGGCACCGTGCATGGGTCTCAAAATCGTACTGGTGGCGACGCGCAGTGTCTCAATTCCTAATTAACTACAGGCTCGCAGTCATTCACTAGTCATGTGTGATATAGAAATTACATGCGGCTTCCTGCCGATAAAAAGTTGTAATATTAGTAAGAATGGGTTCATTGGCTCTTAGTGTTCTGCCCAAGGGCAGGTCTTTCACTGCAAACCCAGCAATCTCCAGTCTTTAATTATTTTATAGACTCAGTGGAAAGTTCAGTACTGCTAGAGGAGTGTAAAAATGTACTGTAACTACGAAGTTCCTGAAATATCAGTGAAGTTGTTTGGCATTTAAATCAGATTTCAGACCATTGAATGAGGGTGAACAGTCATATTACTAAAACATTGATATAGGCTACTTATATTTGATGTCATGACATGTGTAATATTTGTGTGTACAATATCTCTATAAATTACGTATTTTAATGTGATTTAATTCTAAAAGTAGTCTTAATTACTCTTCCTGAATAATGGGCGACTGCAAATTCTCTAAAACACAACACATAATGAACAATATCATCAACATATTACCTCTGATTGAGGTTCTGGCTGATATATACATCTGTTATCAGGCTGTACATCTCACTTGACGACATATGTCAAGAGGAAGAACAATATTGTTTGTATACATCTGAAGTCTGACTAGTGTAATTTGTAGCTAGTCGGCGATATATGCAATGGAAGGGAAAAGGAACTGGCCACTCTACCCCATGATATTCATGCTTAGTTGCCTCATAAGTGGTGCCTTGTTGGTATCACTTATGAGGTTCAGACTTCTCTTTGGACAGTTGAGTAAACAACAAGATCAACATGCGGAAGCAGTACAATTGATAGTTTGTGTAAAATGTTATACTGTATATTTTAATTCGCTGAATGCACCTTTCAACATGAATTCGAATATTGGCAATGCTGTAAGTAGTTTCGACTTCTTCAGCTGTTAATTTACCATCGTGCAGATACGGTGAAGTAACAACAATGATCCCATTATCGGAGAGGTTTGTTATTATTCCGGGAAAACCTGACTTCATCACCACCTTCTAATAAAGTCAATAATCCGCAATCAGTTGTTAATGAATGTGTCACTCGATCTGCCTCGGTAGCATTTAGATTTGAAGGCCACCATCTGATTCACATTGGGTGGCTGTTCCACTTCTGAACAATTAATTGTCACTCTACATTTTTCAATATTGCAGGCATTGTTTCCTGAATACTTTCTCTGCTAGGCCAAAACCCAAAATTACAGTAACCGTTGTGGATGTCAACAACATTAAAATGTCGTTAAAAATACATCATTATTATAATTGTACGATTAACTCTGAACTTCACCCTCATAGCAGAATACGACAATCCAGTTTTCATTTTAATCGGAAAATATGAGTAGACGATTTTCTTTACTAATCTTACTCTTGGACAGAATTTTTCCAAAGCTTTCGATGTGAAATTCACTAATAAAAATGGCAAAAATAATATGTATGGTCTACATCTTGGGGCGTTTCGACTATCTATGGTAGCTATTTTTGGGTTAAATGATAGAATTGGAAATATTTCTTACTCCGGAGTATTATGATTCTACAGGTATGATTGTGTTTCAATTGGCAGCAATTTTAACAATATATTCGAAACCACAATTGTCACTCCCATTAAGTCTGGTAGTTCTGTCTCATATTTTATTGTAGAAAGATTTCGGAAACCTTGCATTTCATTCAACATATCACCTGTTCCTGAACGCTTGTCATAACATTTCTGATGTGACTTAAGTTTGGCATGTAATGGAATAGACACTTGAGTAGACAATTCACACAATTCAATTGTGAAAGAAAAAATAAAATCACTGAGAATGGTTTCATTTACTTCTGCCTGTATGGCTACTTCATTTTTCGAAATAACACTTGTTGAGCATTCGCCTTCCATAAAACTTAAATTTTCATCTTTCCTTCTTCTTTACAGTATGCGTCTCTTTCGTACTTTCCCGGAGCTAGTTGAGATGAGGCAGTCTTTTTCTTGTAATCTTTTATAAAAATACTGGGAACGGTATGCTAGTTTTGGGGGTGTTCTGATCTCGTTCCCAACAAAATGAATACCGCAAATTCTTGCTGCGAGTGTTGGTTTCCAAGATGAACCATTAGCACTTGAAATTAAGAATTAAATATCGATATGAATACATTTAAAAATAAGTATATTATTATTTATTGTTGCTAATATTATACATAATATATATGTAAAGAACTCAGTAATTATGTACTTTTTGAAATTTAAATGATAAATTCCTGTCGTTGTTAACTTAATGGTTATTTATAAACATAATACTATATACATTCTATTTTTATATCAGGCCTAGTATATAATAATACTATGATTACAAGCAGTGTAGCCTTATTTAATTTCGTCAGCGTACTGCATGGATCCACAATTAGCGTCGTTGCGCCTGAGTTTTCTGTTCTGGGAATGAATAAAAACAATACCGGTTGGTGTGTTCCTATAAGCATTACTACACTCAAGTTAGTAGCAACAGTCGCCACCAGAGGAGCTTGCACGGTGCCTATAGCCAGAAATCAAAAGAATGCCAAGAAAAACTAAAATGTAATTTTTTTTGTAGAGTAGAATGAGTAGATAGATTTTTCTGAATACAGTAGATCCTACTTTGGTCCAAGATAAGGTCTATGAGCTCGGTGGTGGTGGTGGTGGTGGTGGTGGTGGTGGTGGTGGTGGTGGTGGTGGCGGCGGCGGCGGCGGCGGCGATGTGGCGGCGGAGGTGGTGGTGCATTACTTTCGTTATCAGAATCAGAATCAGAATCAAATTGGGCGTCACTCTGCAGCATACACCAAGGTAAATGACAGAGTCCTCATCTGTTTCGGCCTCAGGTTGCTCCCGTGAAGAAAGAATGGCAACATTCAGTCGTCTGCGAGTCTCATTACCAGTATTCGCATCATATCACATTATTCATTGACAGTGTACAGCCTGAACTGCAAAAATATTCAAATCAGTATAGGTTTAATATAAATGACTAAGTTATATCCCAGTGGTAGGAAAATCTGCCATCAAAGTTTAGGCTACAATAAAGTACGTTATAAATTATGAAATGATGTCAGTCACAAATTATTCAAGTAGTATGGTTTATTGACTATGTATTTTCATAATCAGGTGTCATTGGTTACTTTAAAAATGTGTACAACTTACACACTTTCTCCCTCTTTGCAAGCCATCTTTTGAAGAGAAGTTGAACCGTGACTTCGAACCATTGTACCGATGCAGTCAATTAACTAATGTTTTAAAATTCGAGAATACCATGCAGAGTATATCTTAGAATCCATTGTTGCAGTATTTATAACAAAATAATTTATTTATACATTGTTAAAAATTTAAAACTTGATTGGTAGGAAAACCTGCCATGGGCATTAATGGGTTTCTATAATTATAAGGGCTACCTAATTTTAATATTTTTAACATTTTAACATTCATATGAATTTAAATTAGCCTAGGTTATTCAAATGTTTCAACATGTTTTATTTCATTACCAAACTCTTTTGTAAACTAAACATTTGCATTAACTTACACAAATGTTTAGATATTGTTTAGCTCATTGCTTGAAGATGTCAGTAGGCGAAAAATTTCGCAAAAGAAATTCAGATTCAATACAAATTATTATGTGTGTTTTTACCAATTAAATAAGTAAATAGACGGAAGTACATAAATTAAATTAATTAAATTATTACATTAGACTCATCGGAAAAGAACCACTACAATGAATTGCAAGACGATAAAGTATTAACTATTTTATTGTTAGGAATTGAATAGTATCATCCTTTGGAGCAGCGTTTCTCAAACTTTTCTTTCTAAGGAACCCTTTTAAAGCTAAAATAGAACTGTGGAACCCACCAGAATATTAGTGTGATATATATAGACTATACATATACATATACAGGGTGTTTCCGAGGTGGTGTTAGAAACTTTCAGGGATGATGGGGAAGGGCACGTGTATCAATTTGAGATAAGGAACCATGGTCCGGAAATGACTGAGTCGAAAGTTATGCAAAAATAGTTGTGGGGAAAGGGAATTGTAATTTGGCACCACGTGCCCTTCTTCCCTTAACCTTTGGAACAGTCGTGGAAAGATGGTATGGGCCGGATGTCTCCTACGTGGGTACGTGTACCGATACAATCTGTAAGCTTGTCTACTGTTCCCATTCGCTCATCCGTATTCGAAAATCAGGTCTGCATATTCCGCTCTCGTGCACTCCTCCACTTCACTAGGACTGATCGACTGGACACTGCAACTTGTACACATACACTGCTGTCTACAAACTTGCATATCAGGACCGACCATGTCCGTTACATATTACGCTATCTGTATTGCTTTAGTGTAGTTTCCTGTCCCCATCCCTCAGACAGCCCACTGAATGGAATACTGTAAGTAGACAACGTAAACAACGCCAGATGAATACAGTTTGTCTAAGATGTACAGATAAAATTAATACACATAAATAAGGTGTACAGAGGAATAAAATGATTTCCTTCCCACACAAATATTTTTGCTTATAACTTTCGACTCGGTCATTTCCGGACCAGTGTTCCTTATCTCAAATTGATACATATGCCCTTCGCCATCATCCCTGAAAGTTTGTAACATCACCTCGAAAACACACTGTGTATATATATATATATATATAATTACCAAATGTATTTTACCACTAACATTACACATTTTTATTGATGTCACATATTATACATATTAAAAAACTATTGCTGAACTATATTTGCTGTTATTACAAAGATTAGTAATCCTGCCTTAATTTTACCACTAACATTAAACACGTTTTTTGAACTCACACGTTATACATACTCGTATTTAAAAATTATTTAATGTTTCTGAAATATATTTCCTATTGTTACAAAGATAAGTAAATGTATAACAAGTATAAATGAAATTAAGTCCACTTGCATTGTTAACACTGTTTTGTAATCCACACTAAAATTCAGGTACTTAATTTTTTTTTCAGAAAAAAAAACACCTATTATAAATAAATCAGAGGGACGAGTGTTTTTGTTGTTTATGCCTGCATATTTCTTTAATACCGGGTTTAATGTTGGAAAGATGAAGTCTCATGTCCGGTTCTGCATCCAGTTTGTTTCGATATTTAGTTTTGATAGACGTATACACTGAAAACCCTTCTCAGACTGTGCCAAAAATCCACCACTGGGAGATTCTTAAACTGAGGTTGCAGGGATGAATCAGACGTCACTTCCAGTAATGCTTCATAATTATCCTTCAGAAGCGAGGGAAGAAGGTTTCTTCTTTGATATCAAATGGATTTTTGACTGACAAGTTTTGAGAATTGTTTTCAATTTCCTGTTCTGGAAAATACTGCTCTACACGCGCATATAATCCAAATGCTTTACAAATTCTTCATTGATTTCATCTAGTTCTCGGAGAGTTTCTTCGTTCTCCTCACGGAAATCTTTCAAAGCAGGGAAGCTCTCAAATTCACGGCCGGCTAGACTTCTCATCCAGGGCTGCAATTTTTTCTTGAAAGCCATGATTTTATTTTCTGCATTGAATATATTAGCCCAAAAATTCTGCTAAATAGGCAAATCTCAAGAGCCATTGTTTGTCACTCAAACGATCGTCCAACTCGAAATGGTAATCAATGAAGAAAGCCATCACCTCAGCCTTAAGTTCGAAGAGTCTACTTACAGTTTTTTCACCAGAAAGTCATCTCACTTCTGTATTGAGAAGAAGAGATTTATGAAGGCTTCCCATGTCGTCACAGATTATTTTGTAGAGCCTTGAATTTAGTTTTCTGGACTTGATAAAATTAACGATTTTTACTGCTTCATTAAGAACATTTTTGAGGGACACTGGAATTTTTGATATGGCCAAAGCTTGACGGTGCAAAATACAAGGACTGATTTTGCAATTTTTTTCAACTGACTTTTTGCGCGATACTGCACCAACTGTTTTCTCAACCATTGCCTTTGCACCATCCGCGCAGACATGAACACAAATTGTCCCAGGGTATATGATTTTCTTCAAAGTACTCACTAACAATTCTGAAAATTTCAGATCCTGTTGCATTAGCTGGCAGCGGTTTACGTATTAGCATATCTTCTTCAATAGCACCTTCATAATGTTAACGGATAAACACTAGTACAACTGCCAGATCTGCTACATCAGTTGACTCGTCTATCTCTACTGCAAATTGACATGATCTCAGCCGACGGTTTAATTCTTCCTTGACGTATGTTGCCATATCTTGAATGCGACGAGCCACTGTGTCATTTGAAAGTGGCACGGAAGATAATTGTTTAGCATCCTTCTCATTGTGCACGCACTTAACCATGTCAATCGCGCAGGGTTTTATTAATTTTTCGGCTTTTTTTTTTGGGACTCACCTGCCTGAGCCACTCTGTAGCTTACAATAAAAGATGTCTCTGTTGCTTTTTCATTTGTACTATAAGATGTCTGAGCTAAGAACTTTTGTGAATTTAGTAACTCACGACGTTTTCTATCAAAGAAATCAATATTGTTGTCATGAAACTGAGTATGGTTTGTTTCAAAATGGCAAAGTAATTTTGAAGGTGCCATCGAATTTTTAGGTAAAATTCTGCCACATATTACACTCTGAGAGCAATTTTTAGCATCCATGAAATCCAAGGCTAAGTAACTCTCATTATGTTTACGTTTTTTAATTACAGGTTCATGTTACGTTTTTGACATTGGCTCCTTCACATTTTCAGGTGACGAGAAGCTATTTTGTAAACCTGGTGTTTCCATTTCGCCTTCATCAGGCTGACATACTTGTTTAGGGATAGTTGAAGTTATAGTGGCACACTTGGATGTTGATTGTTTTAATGATCCTATTTTTAGCCACCGATCCATGATTCGGTGTCACTCTCTATTAGAAAAAGTAGAGTTAGAATCGGTATGACTCTGTATTAAAAATACGATGACGTAGCCTGCAATAATCGGTCTTGCCCTCTATTTACACAATTCTGAAGAAGGGATGACAAAACTCGCACAATTTTTCTTTCAAACATAGGCCATTTTCGAATATTATTAAATAAACGTTGAGACACAAAATTAAAACATAACTCACCTTGAACATCAAAATAATGTTCTTTCTTCTCCAAAGGAAATTTCCTGTGCTTTCTTGAAGGAACGTCAAAACAACTCTGCGAAATATCCTTCACAGAACTTTCAATTAATTTCGTATACAATTTACACCTGTGCATTATGGTTGAAATATGCGTTTGCTGCAGACACTCGAGTTATTTCAAGCGCACTTATTAGTATTAGTATTAGTATTATTATTATTATTATTATTATTATTATTATTATTATTATTATTATTATTATTATTTCAACAACGTGCATTAGTGATCAGATTGCCGTAAACGGTACCCATTGTTGTCTGATTACTGTCATTAGAATGGCTGAATAAACAGTTATAGTTCTGTTCTTATTCTTTTTCATGTTTTTATAACATTATATTTTAGAGATTAAAAAGTAAATAATTTCACATATGGAATTGTGCGGAACCCCTAAGAGTTGCTTACGGAACCCCGGGGTTCCGGGGAACAACTTTGAGAAACGCTGCTTTGGAGGATTCAATACTTTTTCATACTTAAGCTTGTTCTAAACTGTTTCAAACAATGAACCTATCCCACATTATTCATATTACCATGGAATTTACTTTTAGGCGCATAACCAACGTAACACAACCTGATCAAGGAAAGATTTAAAAGTAGTGTAACAAATCTTACGGAGCAATACACTTCATTATTATAATTTAACAAGAACTAAAGGAATATATGGAAATCCAAAACAGACAATTAATATGGATGGGTTTGTATATTAGAAAAATAGGTTTATAAATCGAAAGTTGAAATGTGTACGGTACTAGAAATGGACTGATTGGAAAGAAGCAATTCTACTACAAAACTGAAGGAAAATATACTTCAGTATTATGCGAACACCGGTCAAGTAACGTAAGTACCTGATGAGAAATATGTTTAAATCCGTGATTATCAGTTTCTGATTTACGACAAGCAAATGGCAAGTTCTTATGATTCCTGCTCTGTTAATATATATTCTTTTACATCTTACGTAACATTTTATACTTGAAGAGTCCACTGCAAGAATGATGGATGTCACTTTCTGGTCGAAAATGAACCAAGACTGTCAATGCATAGCTTAAGACTTATAGAATGTACATAAAGAGTTGCATGGCATTAACACTGATAGTCATTGTCCAGTAATGATCGGAAAATCACAGTTAAGCTTTGAGCGCTAGGCATTTCAAACTTTCAATCGCTTCTCCTGCAAAACGTATTCCAAACGACATCCATCATTCTTGCAGTGGTCTCTTCACTTACAGTCGAACTCTAGAAAATTCTCAAAGTAATAATTAATACAGTCAAAATAACGACATTTAACACGAATGTTTTAAATAATCTTGGATGTCAGTTTGTCATTACTGTGTATTGAAATCAGGTGATGAATTAATACTGACTGTAACGATACATTCTTTAAGGTTCGTTTAGGCCTAAAATAATTAAATAAATGAATAGGCCTATAATAACTAAATAAATACATAAATGAATGAATGAACGAACAAATAAATAAACAAACAAATAAATACAGAGAGAAAAAATGAAAGAAAGAAATAAAGAAAAAAGAGAGGAATGAAAGAAAGAAAGAAAGAAAGAAAGAAAGAAAAAAGAGAGAGAGGAAAGAAAGAAAGGGAGAAAGAAAAAAGAGAGGAATGAAAGAAATAAAGAAGAAAGAAATAAAAAAGAAAGATAGAGGAATGAAAGAAATAGAGAGAGGAAAGAAAGAAAGAAAGAGAAATAAAAAACAGAACGAGAGGAATGAAAGAAAGAAAAAATAAAGAGAGAGAGGAATGAAAGAAAGAAAGAAAGAAAGAGAGAAAGAAAAAACAAAGAGAGAGAGGAATTAAAGAAATAAAGAAGAAAGAAATAAAAAAGAAAGAGAGACGAATAAAAGAAAGAAATAAAGAGAGGAAAGAAAGAAAGAAAGAAAGAAAGAAAGAGAAAGAAAAATGAGAGCGAGAGGAATGAAAGAAAGAAAAAATAAACAGAGAGAGGAATGAAAGAAAGAAAGACAGAAAGAGAGAAATGAAAGAAAGAGAGAAAGAAAGAAAGAAAAAAGGGAGAAAGTAATAAAAAAGAAAGAGAGAGGAATGAAAGAAAAAAATGGAGAGAGGAATGAAAGAAAGAAAGAAAGAAACAATAAAGGAAGAGAGGAATGAAAGAAAGCAAAAAGAAAGAAAGAATAAAGGAAGAGAGGAATAAAAGAAAGAAAAAACAAAGAAATAATAAAGAGAGAGAGGAATGAAATAAAGAGAGAGAGAAATGAAAGAAAATAAGGGAAGAAAGAAAAAAGAAAAAGGCAAAGAGAGAAAGAAAGAGAGAGAGGAATGAAAGAAAGAAAAATGAAAGAGAGAAGAATGAAACAAAGAAAAAAGAAAGAGAGGAAAGAAAGAAAGAAAGAGAGAAAGGAAAAAGAGAGATTGAGGAATGAAAGAAAGGAAAAAGAAAGAATAAAGAAAAAGAGGATTGAAAGAAAGAAAGAGAAAGAAAAAGGAAGAGAGAGAAAAATGAACGAAAGAAAGAGAGAAAGAAAAAAGAAAGAGAGGGATGAAATAAATAAATAAATAAGTAAATAAATAAATATAGAGAGAAAAATAAAAAAAGAAAGGGAGGAAGAAAAAAGAAAAAAATAGAGAAAGAAAAAAGAAAGAGAGAGGATTGTAAGAATGGATGAACGAAGAAAAGGAAAGAAAGAAAAGAAGGAAGAAAGAAAAAGAGGAATAAACATAAATAAATAGGAAATTAATGAGAGAAATGAAGAAAGAAATGAGGAAAGAAAGAAGTAAAGTAAGAGAGAGTTGAATAAATAAATACATAAAGAGAGAAAATAAGAATGAGAGAAAGAATGATACAAAGAATAAAAGAGAAGAAGTAAAAAAATAGGGAGAGGAAGAAAAAAGGGAGACAGTAAGAAAGGGATAGAGAAAGAAAAAAAAATTTAGAAAGTAAAGGAAGGAAGAAACAAATAAATAAAGATAAACAGATAAATAAGACATAACGAAAGAAAAAGAGGAAATAACAAAATAAATTAATAAATCAATCAATTAAATAGATACATATACTTGCAAGCATACATACTTACACGAATGCATGCATGCATACATACATACATACATACATACATACATACATACATACATACAACCATATCTACATACATACATACAAACAATCATACGTACGTGTACGTACGTACGTACGTACATACATACATACATACATACATACATACATACATACATGAAGCAAAAAGCTTATTACGTTCTCTCCAAAACAGATAACATATGCTGGGGATTAAATTACAAAGCCCTATGGAAAAGTTTATCATGGTGCAATTCTACCACTTTTATCGTACGGGGCACCAGTATGTATAAGCGCCCTAGGCAAGGAATACAATATCCGGAAACTTAAACAGGTACAGAGACTAATAAGCTAACGGATGGCAAAGGCATTTCGTACTGCGTCCTATGAAGTTCTCTGCATTCTGACGGGACTCATTTTAAATGAGTGTAAATGTTAATCACAACTTGTCAGGATTAGTCAGTGTTATAAGTGTAAGTAGGAATCAAATTTTGTTAGAAATAGTCAGTGATGTAAGTGAAAATAGAAATAACTTAAGAGCATTGTAATGCACAATATATTATTTTAAATGAATGTAAATATTATTCACAACTTGTCAGGATTAGTCTGTGTTATAAGTGTAAGTAGGAATCACAACTTGTTACAAGAATTAGTCAGTGATGTAAGTGTAAATAGAAATAACTTAACAGGATTGTAATGGACAGTATATTATTTTAAATGAATTTAAATGTCAATCAAAACTTGTCAGGATTAGTCGGTGTTATAAGTGTAAGCAGGAATCTCAACTTGTTTCGATTAGTCAGTGATGTAAATGTAAATAGAAATAAGTTGAGAGGATTGTAATGGACAGTAGTCTATATTATTTTAAATTAATATAAATATCAATCAAAACATGTCGGGATTACTTAGTGTTATAAGTGTAAGTAGGAATCACAATTTGTTAGAATTAGTCAGTGATATAAATGTAAATAGAAATAACTTAAGATGATTGAAATGGACAATTAAATGAACGTAAATGTTAATCACAACTTGTCAGGATTAGTCGGTGTTATAAGTGTAAGCAGGAATCACAACTTGTTAGAATGAGTCAGTGATGTAAGTGTAAATAGGAATAACTTAAGAGGATTGTAATCGACGGTATATTATTTTAAATGAGTGTAAATGTCAATCACAACTTGTCAGGATTAGTCAGTAATTGTAAGTTTAAGTAGGAATTACATCTTCTTAAAAAGTCAGTGATGCAAGTGTAAATAGAAATAACTCGAGAGCATTGTAATGGACAGTATATTGTTTTAAATGAATGTAAAAGTCAATCACAAATTGTCAGGATTAGTCAGTGTTATAAGTGTATGTAGGAATCACATCGTGTTAGATTTAGTCAGTGATATAACAGTAAATAGAAATAACATAAGAGGATTGTAATAGACAGTATATTACTTTAATGAGTGCAAATGTTAATCACAACTTGTCAGGATTAGTCAGTGTTATAAGTGTAAGTAGGAATCAGAAACTGTTAGAATTAGTTAGTGATGTAAGTGTAAATAGAAATAACTTAAGTGGATTGTAATGGACAGTATATATTTTTTAAATGAGTGTAAATGTCAATCCCAACTTGTCAGGATTAGTCAGTGTTATAAGTGTAAGTAGGATACACAAATTGTTAGAATTAGTCAGTGATGTACGTGTAAATAGAAATAACTTCAGAGGATTTTAATGGACAGTATAATTTTTAAATGAGTGTAAATGTCAATCTCAACTTGTCAGGATTAGTCAGTGTTATAAGTGTAAGTAGGAATCACAACTTGTTAGAATTATTCAGTGATGTAAGTGTATATAGAAATAACTAAGACGGATTGTAATGGACTGTATATTTTTTTAAATGAATGTAAATGTTAATCACAACATATCAGGATTAGTCAATGTCACAAGTGTAAATAGGAATCACATCTTGTTAAAATTAGTCAGTGATGTAATTGTAAAGAGAAATAACTTAAGAGGATTATAATGGACATTATATTATTTTAATCATTGTAAATCTCAATCACAACTTGTCAGGATTAGTCAGTGTTATAAGTGTACGTAGGAATCACAAGTTGTTAGAATTAGTCGGTGATGTAAGTGTAAATAGAAATACATTACGAGGATTGTAATGGACAGTACATTAACTTAAATGACTGTAAATGTCAACCACGACATGTCAGGATTAGTCAGTGTTATAAGTGTAAGTAGGAATCACAACTTGTTAGAATTAGTGATGTAACTGTAAATAGTAATAACTTAAGAGGATTCTAATGGTCAGTATATTATTTTAAATGAATGTAAAAGTCATTGAAAGCTTGTCAGGATTAGTCAGTGTTATAAGAGTAAGCAGGAATCACAACTTGTTAGAATTAGACAGTGATGTAAATGTAAATAGAAATAAGTTAAGAGGATTGTAATGGACCGTATTTTATTTTAAATGAATGTAAATGTCAATCACAACTTGTCAGGACGAGACAGTGGTATAAGTGTAAGAAGGAATCACAACTCGTTAGAATTAGTCAATTACGTAAGTGTAAATAGATATAACTTAAGAGGATTGTAATGGACAGTATATTATATTAAATGAATGTAAATTTCAATCACAAGTTGTCAGGATAAGTCAGTGTTATAAGTGTAAGTAAGAATCACAACTTGTAAACATTAGTGACGTAAATGTAAATAGAAATATCTTAAGAGGATTCTAAAGGAAGGTATATTATTTTAAATTAATGTAAATGTCAATCACAACTTGTCAGGATTAGTCATTTTATAAGTGTAAGTAGGAATGACAACTTATTATCATTAGTCAGTGATGTAAGTGTAAATAGAAATAACTTAAGAGCATTGTAATGGACAGCATATTATTTTAAATGTGTGTAAATGTTAATCTCACCTTGCGAGGATTAGTAAATGTTATAAGTGTAAGTAGGAATCACAACTTGTTAGAAGAATTAGTCAGTGATGTAAATGTAAATAGAAATAACTGAAGAGGATTGTAATGGACAGTATATTATTTTAAATGAGTGTAAATGTTAATCACAATTTGTCAGTATTAGTCACTATTATAAGTGTAAGTAGGAAACACAACTTGTCAGAATTAGTCAGTGATGTATGTGTAAATAGATAGAACTTGAGTGGATTGTAACGGACTGTATATTATTTAGAATAAGTGTAATTGTCAATCAAAACTTGTCAGGATTAGTCATTTTTATAAGTGCAAGTAGGAATCACAATATGTTACAATGAGTCAGTGATGTAAGTGTAAATAGAAATAACTTAAGAGGATTGTAATAGACAGTATATTATTTTAAATGAGTGTAAATGTAAGTCACAACTTGTCAGGATTAGTCAATGTTATAAGTGTAAGTAGGAATCACGACTTGTTAGAAGAATTAGTCAGTGATGTAATTGTAAATAGAAATAACTTAAGAGGATTATAATGGATATTATACTATTTTAATCATTGTATATCTCAATCACAACTTGTCAGGATTAGTCAGTGTTATAAGTGTACGTAGGAATCACAACTTGTTATAATTAGTCAGTGATGTAAGTGTAAATGGAAATAATTTAAGAGGATTGTAATGGACAGTATATTATTTTAAATGAATGTAAATGTCATCACAACTTGTCAGGATTAGTCAGTGTTATAAGGGTAAGTAGGAATCACATCTTGTTATAATTAGTCAGTGATGTAAGTGTGAATAGAAATAACTTAAGAGGATTGTAATGGACAGTATATTATTTAAAATATGTGTAAATGTTAATCACAACTTGTCAGGATTAGTCAGTGATGTAAGTGTAAATAGAAATAATTCAAAAGAATTGTAATGGACAGTATATTATTTAAAATATGTGTAAATGTTAATCACAACTTTTCAGGATTAGTAAGTGTTATAAGTGTAAGTAGGAATCACAACTTGTTAGAATTAGTCAGTGCTGTAAGTGTAAATAGAAATAACTTAAGAGGATTGTAATGGACAGTATATTATTTTAAATGAATGTAAATGTCAATCACAACTTGTCAGAATTAGTCAGTGTTATAAGTGTAAGTAGGAATCACAACTTGTTAGAATTAGTCAATGCTGTAAGTGTAAATAGAAATAACTTAATAGGATTGTAATGAACCGTATATTATTTTAAATGAATGTAAATGTCTATCACAACTTGTCAGAATTAGTCAGTGTTATAAGGGTAAGTAGGAATCACATCTTTTTATAATTAGTCAGTGATGTAAGTGTAAATAGAAATAAATTAAGAGGATAGTAATGGACAGTATATTATTTTAAATGATTGTAAATGTCAATCAAAACTTGTCAGAATTAGTCAGTGTTATAAGTGTAAGTAGGTATCACATCTTGTTATAATTAGTCAGCGATGTAAGTGTAAATAGAAATAACTCAAGCGGATTGCAATAGACAGTATTTTATTTTAAATGAGTAAATGTTAATTAAAACTTGTCATAATTAGTCAGTGTTATAAGTGTAAGTTGGAATCACAACTTCTTAGAATTAGTCAGTGATGTATGTGTAAACAGAAATAAATTAAGACAATTGTAATGGACAGTGTATTACTTTAAATGACTATAAATGTCAATCACAACTTGTCAGAATTAGTCAGTGTTATAAGTGATAAGTGTAAGTAGGAACCATATCTTGTTAGAATTAGTCATTGATGTTAAGTGTAAATAGAAATAACTTAAGTGGAATGTAATGGACAGTGTATTATTTTATATGAATGTAAATGTCAATCACAACTTGTCAGGATTAGTGAGTGTTATAAGTGTAAGTAGGAATCACGACTTGTAGGAATTATTGAGTGATGTAAGTGTAAATAGAAATAACTTATGAGGATTGTAATGGACAGTATTATTTTAAATGAATGCAAATGTTAATCACAACTTGTCAGGATTAGTCAGTGTAATAAGTGTAAGAAGGATTCACAAATTGTTATATTCAGTGATGTAAGTGTAAATAGAAATAACTTAAGAGGATTGTAATGGACAGTATATTATTTAAAAGAGTGTAAATATTAATCATACCTTGTCAGGATTAGTCAGTGTTGTAAGTGTAAGTAGCAATCACAACTTGTTAGAAGAATTAGTCAGTGATGTAAGTGTAAATAGAAATAACTTAAGAGGATTTTAATGGACAGTATATTATTTTAAATGACTGTAAATGTTAATCACAACTTGTCAGGATTAGTCAGTATTATAAGTGTAAGTAGGAATCGCAATTTGTTAGGTTGAGTAACGAACAGTTGTAATTCAAGTAACTGCAAATAAGAACCATAACTTTTTATGATAATTCAGTGTTATTATCAATGAACAGTATATTTCAATGAAATGTAAATAGGAATAATAACTACACAGCTCAGGATTAATGATTATATAACGTTAAATGTTAGCAAGGAAATATTCATGACATGTTAATATTGTATATAGATATATTCGTATTGTCAAATGTAAACCAAGGCATGTAGTATTGCAGGAACTAGCGGTGGAGCATGCTGTTGTATATAGACTTCATACTTATACATACATGCATAACATAACATAACATAACATATAACATAACATAACATAACATAGCATGCATGCATGCATGCATACATACAAACATACATACTGTTAGTTGACGAGACAATACCAGGACATGCCAGTCCAGACTAAACCAGATATATATAAATAAATAAATATATATATATATATATATATATATATATATATAAAAGTAATTCATATCCAATTAAATAAGTAGATAAATAAGTAAAGAAGAAACAAACACAAAATAAATAAATATATAAATAAATAAATAAATAGGCTATAAGAACAAATATGAATGTTAGAAGTAAACTACAGGCACTAGGTGCAGTAAAACTTTGCAATCATGAAGTTATCGGTGTAGTAGGTCTATATATTGATGCAGTAAAAGAGGAAGTCCTGCAGTTTGTTCGTGTGTTCAGTAGAGTTGTGGATACAATATGTCTCAGGCTGTGTTGCCGAAATCAGTAAAACAAAACTAACTTTATATGTAATTAAAGTGAGGTGTTATTAAGCCAATGTACAATTATATGTTCAAGTGTAATTAAGTTGATATGTAATTGATTAAGTTGATGTTAATTTAACGAACTTGGTTTGTTATTAAGTTGATGTGTAATTAATTAAGCTGATTTATAATTAAGTTGTTTGTTATTAAGTTGATGTGTAATTAATTAATATGACGTATATTTAATTTAATTAATATCAGTATGTACAATTGTATACACATAAATGCTGGTAGCTAACCACAACTACCTAGAAAAAATCTTCATCTCCTCACTATAATATATTACGACAAATCCACTCTTTGTCGAAGACCAGATGATACTAGTATACATGAAAAGCAACCAGTACTGTACGGCGACCAGACCAAGTAGAAATAATAATTATGGTATGTGAAAAAGATGAATGAATGTCAAAGAACATTAAATAATATAAAAATTACGCCAATGAGGAATGTACTAGTTAGAAAGGAAACGACACGTCAAGACACTTATACCACAATTTAGGGAAGAATTTGATGAATAATTAGCAGAAAATGAGGTATAGAAATAGCGTACGCAGAAACTGAAGGAATATAATCTTTGTTGAAATGGAAGAATCGGATGCAAATATTAAAGGCAGATAATGACAAGTTTCTTTCCATACGTTCTTGACAATGTTACATCATTTGCTACTTGTGTAATTTATTTCAACAGTAGAAAGAGAAAACCATCAATAATAATAATAAAAAAGATGGAGATGAAAAGGAAAGAAAGGGACAAAAGGATGAAGAGCAAAAACAAAGGAATAATTGCCACTAAATTTATGCCTAAATTATTATGCAACGTCATAAAAAGCTCACATAAAAAAAAACAATTGATGACAGAAAAAGGAAACAAAATGAGATGAATTTCTTGTTGCATTGAAATGCAATGATGATATACATATGAAACTGCAAACTATGAATTGAGACAAAGAGATATGAAATGGAATGAAAATTATGCATTCGATAAATAATTATTCATGTTAAAGAGTATTATGAAAAGCAATAGAAAATGACAGAATGAATAATGCAATGCCACTGCCCCAAGGTAGGGAGGTTGGGATGGGCAGGGCGGAACTCGACATGCAGCCACCTCCTCGTGGTGAGTTCTGGGTTGTTTCAGTTCGTAATGAATGAAACAAGCAAAGAGCTGCATTTTTCCGCGAATTTTGGAACAACAATTTTATACAGTGTGAAAGATGTTTAATGATAGTTAGTTCATAGATAAAATCCTCAAGATAAAAGGATTAGAATTTTTCATTGCCATTTTGCGATAATTAATCTATTTTATTGCGTAAGAAATAAATTCTGTTTCCAAAAAAAATGTCAACATTTCTTATAGAGGGCCATCATTTTACTTTTACATCAATTTTTATTGTACCTGAGTTTTTGAATGTACTTCATTCCCACCCCTTCTACTAATGAAGTTCAACCGTCCTCCACACAGATCCAAGACTGCATATACAGTCATAGTCGCCTTAGAGTTAAGTAAACAGTACGTTCCAAAAATGTGTTCGCGTTTTCCAATAAGGAAAGACCTTTCAATATTGAATCATTTTCGCACAAATACTGCCGTCCATTTACCTACGTCGCATTCCGGTTTCCCTCACCTGCTTCTATTCGCTTCTCTGTAAAGGCTAATGGCTTGGTTGTCTTAGCTCTTTTCTGAGAACATTAATTTCTGTTAGGAATTGGACGTCTACGTAATATTATACCCATACAACTGTTTAAAATAACTTAAATAAAAGGGCTTCGTTAAGTAATTAACTGTCATGTGATTTCCTCCCTTTCTACGACCCTGCGACGTAACCACTTGGACGGACAGTAGATAGCATGTTTGAGTAATTTTAGCTTTTCGGATCGCGCAGAAGTGAAGACTGAATGTACAGTACGTAAGGTACTGTTTTATGGAGTAGGTACAGAATTATTTCAACATGAGTTACTTGTACGAAGAACGAAACTGGTAATTGGAATTTCGTATAATAGCCTATAGTGAGATAATATGCACATTAGAACTGACGCCTATATCGAAATGAACGGCCACCATTTTCAAAATTATGTTTAAACATCTATATTATGGTTATTTTTCAATTTAACTTCATTCTCTATATTGGACGCTAATGTGCTGTAGACAGTACAATATACAATGCATAATGAATACGTCCGCATGGACAGCTCAGTTCGTGAGTAAAAACACTCATTGTTAATACTGTACTATATTTTGATTAAACAAAAACCTAATGAAAATTATCGAACACAAAAGCGTGATATTTCCTAGTTCACGTAAACGGATGAACTACATTTCTTTCCCTCCTATACTTAGTAAAGTGATTTGTTTGTATATTACGCCTGTATCATCGAACTCCAGTCGTGTAAGGGGGTAGCAAACGGTGTATCCGATTCTCAAACGTTGATCCAAAGGTATAGCCAGGTTAATATTAAAAATGTTAGTAAAAATAAAATGATGTCTCTGTATATTCAGTAGCACTTGCCAACGCACAGAAACACCCTTCTCCACAGCAGTGAAGGCGTTTATATAATCAATGTCAACATCAGACCTGTTTAAAGAGGCGACTGCTCTTACTTCCCCCGGTACTCATAAGAGACTTAGGGTGAAACACGCGTCTTTTAACAGTATTGAAAAACATCCATTACTTAAAGTGATTTATGAATTAATAAAATATTAAAATAATGTTAAATCGTAAACGTGACAGATACATTATGCAAAATTATTTACAACAAATATTAACTCTAGTATAGAGACCTCTATAAAATGAGTATTTATAAATTTATTTAAAAGAAAATATCACTGAATACCTTCCACAAAGCATAAATTGTACTCTATTTTAACATTGAGATAGTGTCTCACTAAACCTTTCCAGTTTCGCAAAATGTACCAATAATTAAATATACAGAATCGCACACTGATTACCAGAGCTAGGAAGTTCGTACCAAAGCAGTAGACTTCAGCTGGGTACAGCGAGGAGTATAGATTTCACCCGCGCCTCGCCCTGCTGTCGCTCGCTACAGATGATACACAGTATGTTCACAAACAACGCATAGTGGCATTCTGTGGAGCTATGTAGAGTCGTGAATAGTTTGAAGAATATTATTAATTTATATTAATATTTTAGGTTCTGAACAAAGTGAGCTATTCTGTTATTATTGTATTATTTACGTAATGTGAATATTATGCATGATTCCAAAAAAGTAAACTCAACTGTTATTAAGTAATTATGCAAACACGACTGTGTAACACGTTCATTTTTTTCCTCCGATTATTCTTCGTTTCATGTTGACGTCTCGTGCTGCTATGCATTCGGTTTAGTTACAGTCCAAGTTCAACATTGGAATTACGATACGAACTTCCTAGCTGCATTGGAATAGAAACGAAACATTTTCTTGAAAACAATGAGTTTATTATTGTGCCACATACGAGATACACTATTAGATTCACAAAGTAGTTGTTCACTGATAAATAATTATTTCCGTATGTAAATTTAATAATATGATTGGTTATGCACTGTATATTTTTAGTAAAGCCATCGATGTAGCTCAGTCGGCAGACTCGCTGGCCTGCTGATCCGGAGCTGCGCTCGGGCTTGGGTTGGATCCCCCATTTGGTCTCATTGATTGGTTTCTTCCGAGGTTTTCCCCAGCCGTGGGAGTGATGCCGGATGGTCTATTGGCGACCCCCTTTGGTCTGATTACCTGGTTGGGTTTTTTTCGAAGGTTTTCCCCAACCATAAGGCAAATGCCAGGTAATCTTTCGGCGAATCTTTGGACCTCACCTCATCTCACTGCATCTCGCCAAAATATTGTAAAAAATTGTACAAAAATTACAAAAATTGTAATTGTAATTGTAATCTTGTAAAATGTTGACTTGTTGCACATCTTAAAGCTTCATTGTTAATGTAAGATCTATATAATGTAATAAATGAAATGAAAAAAAATCATCTTATGATAATAAGATATACTGTATCATATTTCAGATTTGTTCCAGTAACGTCTTGTGACAGAGAACGAATATTTTCAGAGTACCGGTAAAAATAGTTTTTTTTTTCTGAACCTAAAAAGAATATTTCATTCGATAAAATGAAGTTGTTCATTGTTATTTGAAGAGTCCACTGCAAGAATGATGGATGTCACTTCCTTGTCGAAAATGAACCAAGACTGTCAATGCATAGCTTAAGACATATAGAATGTACATAGAGAGTAATATGGCATTAACACTGATAGTCATTGTGCAGTAATGATCGGAAAATCACAGTTAAGCTTTGAGCGCTAAGCATTTCAAACTTCCAATTGCTTTTCCTGCAAAATGCATTCCAAATGACATCCATCATTCTTGCAGTGGACTCTTCATTTGTTATAATGAGGCTAAAATCATAACTGTATACTTTGTACGTTATTTTTATATTATGGGTAAATTAATTTACACTGGGAGTTACGAACTTTATAATTACAAATTATTGTTTCTTTATATTATTTTCTTGTTCTAAGGCTGTGGACGATTGGTGCACATGTTTGGTTACCACCCGGCTGTACATGTTAGTCGTTCTGCTTCACTGACATCTATAGACGCTATATTACTTTTCACTCGGTATAGATATAGTCCAAGCTCACACAAATTAACAGTTTTGGTAGCAACTTCCTAGCTCTACTGATTACCATACTTCAGTAAAACAAAACAAAAACAATTAAATAAAAATAAAGAAGTCACTTTACAAAAATTACACTGACATATGATCAGGGAAACAAGGAAAAATGGGGTGGAGCTATGTCGGGGACATGCCACAGGTTTTACGTAAATACGTCTGTCTTAAATCGACAAAGCGTTAGCATATCGGAGTAGCGACATAATGCCCGGCAGAGGTCTGCATCCGACGTTTTCGCTCGAGCGCCAAGTAGTTCATAGCATAATCCGATAGGTAGTGCACATGCATGATGGATAAAATTGCCACGAGCGATAAATCCTCGAACGGTATAAGCCGAGCGTTAGACATTCGTTCTTGTTACAGTGATGAACTGTGTAGTAACATCATAGATGTTCATCATTCAAAACTTTGCAGTGTTTAACTAACCTCTCCATACTACAACTACAAAACTTGCTTTATGTAATATAAATTTTGTAGATAAATGTTTTTTTTTCCCGCCCACACAGGAGTGATTTTGTGTTTGCCACATCTAATAGATGTTATTGGATGTAAAAATAATTATTATAAACGGAGAACACAATCACGATAATGCAAGAACAATAGCAAGTTTTCTGGTAATAATATAATAATAATAATAATAATAATAATAATAATAATAGTAATAATAATAGTAATAATAATAATAATAATAATAATAATAATAATAATCTCTAATAATCTCTAATAATTAGTATATCAATCTTTGCGTCTGTAACAGTTGTGCATCATGATTATTCGTCTTATTATATTTTCTCTGACGTTATCTCTGTACTAATATTGTTATTAATCTACTGCTATATCAATAATATTTTGTAAAACGTTTCTACATTGTCGCAGTATATAGGCGGAACGCTATGTATGGACCTATCATATTATATATGTGGTAAATCAAATATTGAATAATTATTAATAACAATAATAACTATATATCGAAGTTTTTCATACTATTTTATTTATAACTTCATGTTACTGTTTTGGTACGTTCCATTGACTGTTCCATTAAACGTTTGTCATAAACGCAGAAAATAAAGCCTTATTTTTACCGTGTGAGCAAAACATACGTGTATTTTATCTGTCGCCTTCCATTCAAGATAAGACATGTCGGTGAGATGACCTTGTACTGTGCTTCTATTTATTACGAGCGTACCACGACCGATCGTATCTCACTCGAGGGTGCGACACTCGACCGAGTTCAAGCGAGCGATTTAACTCCAATGCAGCACTCTGATGCCCGGTAATTTTCGCCAAAAATGACCTTCAGTCGCCTCGGACTCCCACTCGTACCCCGCGACAACTTAAGGTCCTACTCGCATCGTAGTCGTATACCCAATTGAACGAGACCACATTTATTTCAATCCTGTTAGTCATGAAGTTACTGTACAGTTTCGGAATGGATAACTCTGTAAATGATATATCTTCGTTTCCGTCCTGATCCTCCATGTGTCGGTCTGATTTTAAATAATGACAATTCACGTCAAAAATATCTACTAAATAGTTTTTGGCTTCTCAGGGAATTATATTGGAGAAATATAGCCTACATACCGAAACAAAGAATTGGCGCTTCCAATCAAGAGCCAAGTCTTAATATTTGAATCGGTCGGATCTAAAAGGAATTAAGTCACTTTTGACAATTTTTTCAGGACAAGCAAAAAATATTCCACTAATAACACAAATATTATATTTTTATGTTATAGAAGACAAAAGAACATTTAAAAGTCTTAGTTCCTTCTCCCACCTTTCGATGCGCATGACATCAGATGTTCAAATTGTTGCATAACACAAAACTTCATATTTTGACTTAATTCCTTTTAGCTCCGACCGATTCAATTATATCCATTTAGGAACTACATACATCTTCCATTTTCATAATTACAGTATGTTCATAATGTGTAGCTACTATTTAAAAATTTCTAATTCTATGTCAAAATCAATGGCATTTGAAGGAAAAGGCCAAATTGGAAGTGAGATTTTAATAAACGGTAAAAAAAAATGGGAAAATAAACATTTTAACTCTCTTGGATGTGAAATTTCATATGAAAAAGAAATAGAACAGGTAACTTGAGAAGTTTCTCCAAATTACAAATGCCGGTATGAACAAAATTCTGAAACCATCTCGAATTCAGATTGTAAATATGTAAGACTTTGGTTATATCTGCACATCGTATATGAATGTGAAATTTGGACAATAAGCAAACAAGAAAAATCCAGGATAAGGGCAGTAGAGATTAAATTTTTAAGAAAAAAAAACCAGCAAAATATACATGATGAGAAAAGGAATGAAGAAATGTTATCAGTTCTTGAAGTTACAGTTGTAATTTTACTCAATACATTCATAGGACTCACAGAATCAAATTTATTCAGAAATATCACATCTCTGCAAGAAAAAGTGTTCATCAACATCTCAAGAGACTTCTAGACTGTAGCATAAAGGCCCGGTCAAACAGAACGCGGAAGGGAGGATCGCAGTCCGCCACGGACTAAGGAAGTCATAGAGAACGCGGACAATGCAGGAGGAACCAATTGTTGCCAAGTGCAATACCTACTCATCGTATTTTCTCGATTTGTTTCTAGATTTCTTTGAAATTGTACTTTTACTTTAGTTTTTTCTCCTGGATTAATTAACATGTCCAGCAGCTCCTCAGGTGAAGAAGAATTGCTTCTTTTGTTCGCTTTGAGCCGTTCATCGAAGCGGGAAAGGAAAAGGAAGTGGGTGAATGAAATTAATGATAAAGAGGGGAAGTAGGCGAATTTCACAGACTGTGTAATGAAGTCAATTGGTTTGAAGACCGTTTTTACGACTATTTTCGAATGTCTAAACGACAGTTTGAGGAATTACATAGCCTTATAGAACCAAAAATATTCAAAGTGACAACAAACTGGAGAAGACCGATTGAAACGAAGGAAAGACTAGCGATCTGCTTGAGGTAAATAAAAGATTTTCGTTTCTATTTTAAACTGTATATATTACTAATCAACTGAAAAATCAGCATGAATATAGAAAAGAAAACACGACTCAGAAAACAGTATTATTTCGTAGACAAAATTACTATTGAGAAATACTGTTATTTCCCTCTTGCGGTTTATTTACGAGCTTCAGTACGTTTTCGTACAAATTTTTTGCAGAAGCAACAATAGTGGCAAAAAACCTAATGACATCGGAGGTGTGGTAGCTACCTCCAAGTCAGTATAATTAATTTCATTGAAAAATTAGGATTATCTGACCACGATGAGTTGGTTGGAAAAAAAGGAGACGACGGAGGTGGAGTCTGGATGCCGCGTATCATATAAACGAGCATATTCCCGCACAAATTCAATCAATTTTTCGTTTCATCGGCCATTTTCTACGAGATGTCCGCCGCGAACTCTGTGGAAAACACAACTGCCTATCAGTCCACCCCGAACAGACTAGACCGCGGCGTTGGGCCGCGCGCTGTTTGACTAGGATGATGCATTCTAACGTAATACAGATTTCGGGGCGGACGGTCCGCCAAGTCCGCGCGGACAGTCCGCGTTCTGTTTGACCTGGCCTTTATACCGGCTGGACGAGACGAAACGCCACGGCTTAACTGAAAGTCTAGAGGCTCCCGCATTCTATAGGAGTGATCTTCTTACCGTCAAAGCGCGATAGTAATATGTGGTATGATAAAATAATAAAAGCTTACCTCATTCTTGTAAATGCTCTCTAAATTTCTCGTCTATTAATACACGTTTTTTTTTTCCACACGAGGCTTCTTATTTTGTACAGATCCTGTCTCTTTGAACTTCTTTATTAGTCGGTAGGCCTACATTGTTTTATCCGGCACAGGGGAATCGGGAAATTGACGATAGAACCAGACACCAGACACCAGAGAATAGGGATTATAAAGAATGGACACTGCGCGAATTTTCCTATGTTTTGTTTCTCTGTGCGCCGGCGTTTAGTTCCACTTTCAAGCGCTAGAGGTTAGTGTAATCGAGTACACGCTAGGATAATAATTGAGAGTAGAGTTGAGACACACGATCCAAACATCGCCTACTTTATTGCATAATCCAGTAAAGCTTTGCTTCAAATAAATTCAAGTTAACAGCTTTTTCATATTTCACAGTGGCAAACTAGTTGTAACAATAATTTTTTTTTATATTTCAGATATAATAAATTATATTATAAAATAATAAAATATATTATAAAATTAAGTATCGAATTCGTTTAATATTTGTATAAAATATAATATAGGTATACGGTTCTACTTCTCATAAGAGTTTTGTTTTTCCATTTTCAGTGCTATCAAATCATTACATATTTTAATTGTTGTTGGGGTCAACGTCTCAACTCTCATTATAAAGGAACTTCAGAGCCTAGAGTTACAGTTAATGACGGATTTATTATTTCATCGGTCCAATTTGTTTTATTTCAGTACATAATGTACCTAGATGTATTAATTGTGTGTGTTATATTTCCGCTGTGTCGATTGCTAGCTGGTGTGATGTCAGCCCCAACTCTAGGGAGAAAGCAGAATCTTACGCTCTAGCTGGCTTTAAGGTCACTGAAATCATTCCGGCTACATCAAAAGGTACCGACGCGAAATGTCCATACTTAATTACCTATACGCTGGCGACACCTTCTCCACGAATACTTTTTTTTTGCGAAAGTATTACAAATAAAAGTGCGTTGTTCTGTACTGTAACTCATAACGCAACTTACACACTCGGCACTCAGCACAAAACTGAAAACCAATGTTGCCAGGTTTTTACGAAAGAAAATCCTTCAGAGGGGTTGAAAAATCCCCCAAATTTGAACAAAATCCCTCTTGGGGTGGTATGGTCTATACTCCAAAATACACATTTTAAAAACGAATTAAAATAATAACAAATCCATAAATTTTCTAGACATCACAATAACAAAAGTAGACAACAAACACATTCAAAGTATACAGAAAACCAACAACAACAACACACATACACAACACATCCAACCAACCCACACAACAAAAACAAGCTCCATTCCGAACAATGGTACACAGGCTACTCAACATACCAATGAACCAACAGGATTACAACGAAGAACTAAACACAATCAAATACATAGCACAAGAAAACGGATACAACCCTAACATAATACACAACATAATACGTAAGACGAAACAAAACCACAAAAAACAGAAGAATACAACAAAAACACAAGAACACAAAAAATACATCACACTAACATACGAAAACAAAAACACATAAAATTGCAACCCCATTCAAGAAATTAAACTACAACATTGTATACAGAACAAATAACACTCTACAAAAACATCTCAACACAAAAACAACACAAACAAATAAATACAACCGCACAGGCTTATACAAACTCAAATGTAACACCTGCAACAACTTCTACATAGGACAGACAGGCAGATCACTTGAAACACGTTACAAAGAACACATCACAGCCATAACAAATTACAAAACACCTCCACATATGCAGAAACATCACAAATGCCAACCACACCTACAGAGACACCAACACAGACATGGAAATACTGCACATCCAACCAAAAAGCCAGAAACTCAACACACTAGAACAATATGAAATATACAGACACACGAAAACACACCCCAACGATATTCTCAACACACAACTCAATTTCAAAACACAATACATACACTCTTTGACTCTACACTACGAACGCACCCACACAGGAAACAAGAGGCGCCAAGACGAACAACGACCAGTTCCGAAGATGACCGATAATAGGTCGAAACAGGTTAACAAGGTACGTTAAAATTTAACACAAGAAAGTTATCATACATATTCCGAAGTGATACAGTGTTAGAAGTTGTGTAATCAAGATGTATGTAAAATAATAAATTAGAAAACGACAATGTTCCTAATAAATATCACAGTGCAACAGAGTACTCACCCTCAGATCGGTATATTATTGATGATCCTGTTCACATTCTTCTTCTCCCTCTTCTTCCGCAACCAGCAGCCCAGCTATTTTGTTGTCTCTTGAATCCTTATTGTAGGCTACATATTTTCATAGAACAGTTTCAACATTTCGTCGGTGATTAGATAGTTGTAACACTTTCTGTTCATGTTGCTCATGTGAAGTTTCACCCGCACTAGAGACGACACTGTTTTTGCTGATAGTTTCGTTTTTATATCGCTAACCATTGAAAATATGCGCTCTACAGCTGCATTAGAATGGGGCAAAGTAAGGCAAATTTTGGCTAGTTTTCCTAAATTTTTTAACAAAAATTCAGAATTGAAATTGTGACATTCTTCTATTCGTTTCCAAAATTCTAGTATGCTAATTTAGATAAGCACTTTTCTCTTCAGAAGAAAAGTAATTGGGTAAAAGACACCATTCATTTAATACTGATTATTTGGTTACTTTTGACTTATGTTTAACAACTAGTGAAGTAAGTGTGATACTAGACCTTTCAACAATATTACTGACACCTAGATTTTGGATCTAGAAAAGTCAAATTACTTATAACATCTTGTTGAAGAAGCAATCTTTTCAAGAACTCATTGAAAGATACTTGATAGAACTCCAAACATCGTAATCTGAAATTTTATTTTGTAATCAGATGGCTTTCTTGTAAAAACACTCGTAATTCTGGGGACATTTTTAAACTGTAATGTATTTTTATGCGAGGGCGTGGAGCTGTGTCTTCCTAATTTACTCTTACCGGCCGATAGTTCCTTTTTGCAACACAAACATTTTACTTTATAGGGATCATTAGATTTAGCCAACCAACCTTTAAAATGAGGTTCCTCCAACCATGATTCAACGAATATTGTTTCGCCAAGATGTCTCACTTTTAGTTAATTTTCCTGATTGCACGTTTTTTTTTTCCGGCTTGGACGGTCCTTCTTGAGGATCACTCATTGTACCATTAATATAAACACCCCCTTATACCAATAAAATAAACACACTGTTGAAACTAAAAAAATAAACAGACACTTTAAAAATATCAACTTTAAACTATGGTCATAATCTATAATATGTACATTTTCCCGGCTGTTAACACAAGAACTGAAACTACAGTCTATTCCTAACGTACTCATGTTCGCAACAATCTACTCTCTACTGAAATCACGGTTGCCAGTATATCGCCCTACAATCTCGCTACCTTTTCAACAAAATGTAGCTAAATCTCTCGAAAGTTTATTAAAAATGTCCCTAGAAATGTCGCTAAAAATTAATAACAAATATCACGAAATAAAAATAAGAGAAACATACATATGCGGAGAAAAATATGATTTCCTCGTCGTCACCCTCTTCTGCGGAGTCTGGTTGTGTTGTTGACGGCTGTGATGTTGAGGTGGAAGGTGTGGGAACAGCTGATTATGATACACTGCACTTGATCCAATCATTGACACTACACTTTCTGGAAAATTGTAAGTGTGGAAATTTTCACTCAAGCGTTTGACCACAATTTTTTTTTTTTTTTGTGAAATCCAACACGTTTTAAATCTTATATATTAAAATATATTAAAACCAGCAAAAACTATAGTCTCATTTTCTTCACACGAATTATCGGCACAAAATCCCAAAGCTTAACTCCCTCGGGTCGGTTGGGAGTGGAAAATCTCCGCGTTGCGGGGAAGAACCAAGAATTAGCTGGAGTTCGCGACTCGTCACGTGTCAATCAAAGTTGCCACCGTTTATTGGTGTTGGAGCAGTAGCATTGAGAAAGAGACCTAACAGTGAGAATCATTGAATCGGCATCTTTCACCCTGATCACAAATATATGAGATCAGGACTTTCACGTATGAATCATTAGACCTACTCAGTCATGCACCCATGCTTCTTCTAAAACTAAGAACTGCATGACTTCAGTTGAATGTTTTAACTTAAAAGAAAGGGAAAAAGTGGAGAAATATATAAAAATCAAACAGAAAAGTCGCTAATCGTATTTTACAAAATTAGTCGCCGAGACCGATTCAAAAATTCCTAGATTTAGAGACTTTTCGCTAAATATGGCAACACTGACTGAAATACTGAATCGATTTGAATATAAAGCGGGAAGACGTAAACGACAATGATAAATAGCAGCCAACAAGCAGTAAAATTAAAAAAGAAAAACATAAATCTCATTGGTTGTTTATATTTTAATCACTCAATTCTTTGAATTAAAATTATATGTTATAACAACCCATTGTTGACACACCATATATTAAGCATATAATAGAATTTTCAGTGTTAATCACTTTTATGTGCTTTTAATAAAAATTAAGAAACTCATTTAGTATCTGAAAAATAAAACTATTTTGAAAAATATTTAAAAAAATGAAAAAATTGGAAATGTGTGAAAATCCCTACATTTTGTGTCATTCTGTCAAAGAAATCCCTCTATCCCTTTTCGACCAAAAAATGCCTACGCCGAGGGATAAATCCATCAACCTGGCAGCACTGGGAAAACTGTTTTCTGCAATATTTTGTTGCGCGGGATATGGTAGTCCGAGAATATTCTCTCGATTGTTGCACACGTCTGAGTAAATTTGCGAACTCATTATTACTGCGCACAAGAACGGTAAAAAAATTATGAATTATTGCTAGATTTCTGTTAATCATTCAATTAGTCCTTGCGAACTAATATATATGAGCTGTTCCATATGAAATCGATCAGTAAAAAACCTCGCATTTTTTATGCTCTAATTTTTTCCCTATTTATACAAGGTGCTGAGGACAGTGAATTTTCAAAAATATACTATCGAAAGTCAAACGGTTTTCGTATTATTGAGCGATAAATTTAGAGTATTTTATAAAAACAAGCCTCTTTCAGCGCTCAGAACTCTGGAACCATTTACTGCAGAACATTGAACGAGAGCTCATTTTGAAGCTGACATTTGGTAGGTTATGATAAGAAGTAATCCTTATTTTTACTGTATACAGAGATACAGATAATCTGATTTTACTTAGTTTAGGCTTTTTGCCCATTTGTAAAAATGTAAAAAAATATTGAGAAAAAACCTTGCATTATTAAGAGGGATTCGGCATTGTTTGCTTAGTGGCTCGGCAATAAGTTTCGAGGGTATTAAATTGTTTTCACATGCCTGGACTTGAACGGCGCAGTACCGCACGCACTGGCCGAGAGCTGAAGATAAGCGAGCGTTGGGAGTCATTTTACTCCTGTGTTTATGAAAACATGTGATAAAGAAACATCACGTGTTTGTCTCCTGGCCTTGCTTGTCTCGGCTAGCTCCCGTCTCACAGTCATCTGGTTACTTCACGCGCGTACTATTTATTTTCTTTATTTGATATTTTCAATACTTTCTTATCAACATACCATCAGTAAAAAATATGTGTTTATTTGTACTTTCAATGCGGAATCTAACTATATATTTTTAAAATATTTTTTCCTAGGCAAAGGCGTCTTAATGAGGAAAAATCTAAATTTCGCCATTTCCATAAAAAGTAAGAAAATCTGTTTATATGTCAATATAGACTTTAATGTCTCAGCATCAAAATAAACCATTGATTTTGATTATTGGGTGAAAGGGTTTCGGAGGTACAACAGTTTAAAGTTGCTAATTTTATGAAAATGCGATAAATTTAAATATTTTTAATTTAAACACAATGAAGTTCTGATGCCTCAAACTTTGCACAAAGTATTGTATCACAGTTCTCTACGTACAAAAAAAGTTTCATTGTATTTAGAAATTTTAAGGTCAATTTTCTCTATATTTCGGTCGATTTGAGATGGAATAGCTCATATGTACTTTGCGCGAGATCTAGTTCGAGAATAACAGGGCCATAAACCCGGGAGCAGGTACAGTCCGTCAACTAGTTTTCTGTAGCTTTGGTGGCGTTTCGTCTCGTCCATCCGGTGGAATCGGAACAAACCATGGGTCTTATATCCCTGATATATTGATGATGATGATTATGATATTATCCCGTAACTTGAAGGACTGTCTGCTCAGTTAAGTTTGTCGTGTCTCGCTAATTAGCTTTCGAACAGCTTGGGCTAGCCAGATGTAACGAATCTCAGAGATTAGGCAATCTTTGAATCCTCGGGAACAAGTTTTTGATGACTGGACCTGAAAGTAATTTTATGCTCGACCATGCCGAAATGTAGTAATTATACACCTGGTAACAGTTCTTTAATGCATGTCATTAAAGTACACCTACTCATTAAAGTACAGGTATTTTCAGCCAATACAACTCAGCTTACAGGTGTTCAGCCAATGACAAGTCAGCTTTGTACCGTTATAAAACCGCAAGTATCGATTATTCTCGGATATGCAATCGAAAGAAAATTAGAGAAAAGTCACGGAGGCTGGAAATCCAATACTGTCGCAGAAGGTTATGTTCTGTTACTATAATAATTAGCGTTAATTGTAAATAATATTCAAATAAATTCAATTTTTTCATCTCGCTTTTCAATGTCGAATTCAATAATCAAGGTTATACCAAGTTTAACGGGATTACATCAAGGTCAATGACATTATTGTTCCTCGGAAAAAATCAATACTTTCGCGTCTGCGCACATCTCACAATTCACGACCTAGAACAAGGTCACTTCCGATCTTGTCAGATAAAAAATAAATTGTATATATCTGAATAATTTCAAGTTAGAAATATGGTCGAGCATAAAAAGTCGTATGAAACTCGCCTATAATGGTAATTAAGAAGCTCGTATGAAAATTATGAAACTCGCTTGCGCCCGTTTCATAAACATCCATACTCGCTTCTTAATTACTATCATTATAGGCTCGTTGCATAATGTACTATTAAAGCCATGACACTCTTAGGATCAGAAAGTAATTCTGAATCGTCCGAGATGTTAAGTCGCGTTGTTTATAGCTGTAGCACCAGCGCTGGTCTTCCATACAGACGACTAGAATCCAAAATTCTGTCAGATCGCGATGGAATTTATGATGAACAAAACGGATATTGCAGGACGGTTTTCTCATGGTGCTCCCGTTTCCATTTGTCATTCCACCAACCGCTTCGAGGCTTTAGTGTGGAACTACCATAACTACAGAAACTGACATTTTTAAGTTCTGATACAAATCGATAGCAAATTCCTTCTTCTATTTGGACACAAAAAATCGTAACTCAGTTCTGAACAGTCTTGTACATAATACAATTCGTAACTAAAAGGTCATCATTTTATTTTTACTCCAATTTTTATTGTACCTGAGTTTTTTTTTAATTTTCTTCCCTCTCACCCCCTTCTACTAATGAAGTTAAACCGTCCTCCGCACAGAACCAACGCCGCATATGCAGTTAAAGTCGGTGAGTTAGTGAGTATAGTACGTTCCACAAATATGAGAGCGTTTTCCAGTGAAGAAAAAGCATTCATTATTGAATCATATTTTCGCGTAAATACTGTGCGTCCGTTTGCTTACGTTGCATCCTGGTTTCGCCCACCTGCTTCTGCTTGCCCCCCCTGTAAAGGGTATGGGTGGGCTGTCTTAGTTCTTTTCTGAAAACATTTTCTGTGAAGAACTGGACGTCTACGTAATATTATACAACTGTTTAAAATAATTTAAATAATAGGGCCTCGTTAAGTAATTTCCCCCCCTTTTGCGACATAACCATTTGAACGGACAGCAGATAGCATGTCTGAGTAAGTTAATTTTATCTTTTCAGATCGGGCAGAAGTGCAGATTGAATTTACAATACGTAAGGTACTCTTTTATAGAGTAGGTACAGAATTATTTCATTATGAGTTACTGGACGAAACTGGAAATTGGAATTAGGTACAATAGTCTACAGTGAGATAACAAGCATAAAAGAAGTCTCTATCGAAATGAACGGCCACCATTTTCAAAAATATGTTTAAATAATCCATATTATAATTTTATTTTTCAATTTAAATTCACTCTCTATATTGTACGCTAATGTGCTGTAGACATTATAATATACACTGCATAATGAGTCCGCATGGATAGCTCAGTTAGTAAGTAAAAACACTTATTGTTAATACTGTACTGTATTTTGATTAAAGAAAAACCTAATGAAAATTATCAAATTTAAAATCGCGATATTTCCTAGTTTACGTAAATGGATGAACTACTTTTCTTCCCTCCTATACCTAGTAAAGTGATATGCCAGTATCATCAAACTCTGGTCGTGGAAGAGGGTAGCAAATAGTGTTTTCGGTTCTCAACTTTTAATCCAAAGGTAGAGCTAGATTATTATTAGAAATGCTAGTAAAAATAAAATGATGTCCCGGTACAAAACATAATAGTATAGTTCATGTGAAATAAGAGTATTGCATGTTAAGATTTTTTTCTGAATAAAACACTGATTGTAGTTACTGAAATTATATTCATATTAACCCCACGACTTCACTTCACTCTAAATTCATCTATCATCTTCATCTATCTTCTGCAATAATTAAAATTAGACTGGGGCGAAGTTTTGGGTTTTCGATGCTTATATAGCAAAAAGCTTGGGTCTCCGATCCCTAGAGTTTATCAGGCTACTGGTCCGAGGATTGAACCTGGTTCTCTCAGAGTTGAGGCATGATGGCCTGCCGTCAGTATCGGATTCACGAAAGTCATCTGGCCCACCTGTAGGACTTGTACAATCATCGCATTAGGAAGCACAATGGGCAAAAGAGTGCCTAAGGAGATCCGTTCCTGATCCAGCCCTCGAAAAGACAAGACAAGTATTGTTAAATGTGCACCCACTGTCTCGGTTTAACATTTTGGGAACATAGAAAACACATTAATGACTGAGAAACACACCGGGGATGTTTAATCATTATGTTTTTAGTGTGTGAAGCAGACTCAGTGCCATATAAATGATACATTTTAATTACGTTTATCCTTTTTAGTGTAAATATCTCAATACTCTAGTCGACAGACCGTTCAATATCAATATCGCCCGTAAATAACTTTTATGCTATCATAACATTATAAATAGGTTGTTGCTACATGGAATATCGTTCATAATTGGCTTATTATGCACGCGTGCCGACAATAACAATGACGTATTCACTATATGACGTAAAGCCGGAAAGCTTGGATCGGTATGCATGCAACTCGTCTGAATATCTCTACGCGCCATGCAACAAGAAATGAAATGCAGGAAACAAGGTAACGTATCATCTATTTCCAATCTTTAACAATTTTGTATCACTTTTGTAACATCACATGAAACAGTTCTGTGGTTCAGAGAAATTATATTAACAAAATAAAGGAACATTTGTAACATAACCTGCAAGATCATACATTTGTCTTTACTGAATGTCAATGCCAGGAGCAACTAATTGATACCAACATATGAAGACAATTTGTCAGCCATGGTTCCCGAATTTTTTTCATAGTTTATTTCCTACTATTTATAATGCTAAGATGCCATAAAGCAGCCGTGGCGAGAACGTGACTCGCGAGACATTGTGGCTCGCAGTGATAGCTGTGCATTTCGCTTGCTTCTAACCTCCGCCAACCCCCACCCTCTCACTCACTGGAGTCAAACTCCGTTCCATTTGTATTTGTTTTTGACCTGCGAGTGGCATATGTCTCTCTCGAAACCATGTACGAAAGTTCCAAGTAGGATAGGAGGACGCATTTTTTGCTGTCAATATGACGAGAATATTAAATGTATGATATGCTCACAAGTATTACGAGGAAAACGGTTGTATAACATAAAACGCCATTATGCTACATGTTACTGATGAAATATTAAAAGGTTAAATGTTATTGTTGTTGTTATCATCATCATCATCATCTCTGTACGTCGACCCTTTTTCAGCAGATGTACGAATAATGCGGTTAGCTCTTCTATTTGAACTCACTGATTTACTACGTGATGTCAAATGAAAGCTAGATGTAAGGACTTGACAAATGTTGAACTTTCAGATCTTTGCCAAAAAATAAATAGGCCTATCCGAAGCTTCGTTCTTTCGCTTGCTCTGTTGAAGCCATGTTCGCTACTTACTTACGTTCGCTACTTACTCCTGGTAGAGGGGCAGAGAAGGCCTGACGGCCTTATCTCTACCAGGTTAAATAAATAAATAAATACTAAAATAAATACTAAATACGTTTGTGAAAAATTATTTTCAACAATTAAAATAGTAAAAACCAAATTTAGATCACGACTGACAAACAAATATCTTCGTGATCAACTACGACTGGCAGTAAGTGACATAATTCCTGATTTTGAAACTTTGTCGCAGAGACATTCTGAAGACAGTTAATTTTAGGTTGTGATATTGTTCATTTATTGCTAATTTCTTTCTTCGTTACACGTACTAAACATTAGTTTGTAGCCTTGTACTGTAGTAGTAGTAGTATTTATTCCATATTTATAAACCCTATTTGACATATAGTATATTAGGGTTATATTTTAAACTAATCATAACAAATTGAAACTTACAGACTACCATACAATAAATATACACTTGTAAGAGTGTAACATATATAAATTAATTAGATTAATGCCTTGAAATTACAGTCGAAAAACATAGAGAATTTAACATGAATAGCATGTTGCACTTATAGATAATATTATGACACTTAGCTAATATACACACATACACACATACATTCATACATACATACATACATACATACATACATACATACATACATACATACATGCTTACTTACGTATGTAGAGACATAACATATAGATACATACGGTGAATAAACATTAATTTGATTGAAGGCTTGAAATTATAATCGAAATACCTAGAGAATTTAACATGAATAGACATGTTGAACTTGTAGATCATATTAAGACATTTCGCTAAAATATGTACATTTGTAGACATAATATAACAACATGTAGACATATATTTATAAATTTACACATGCATACATACATACACTCACACACAGATACATATATATATATATATATATATATATATATATATATATATATATATATATATATATATATATATATACACAGCAAGATGTACGTCAGTAACAGATAATTGGAAAGGATGAACAATATTAAATACCTTGGACATTCATTATCACTTACACATGACTTTGATATACAAAATAAATTTACCAAATTTATAAAAACATAATGCATAATAAATACAATTTTAAAACCATCATTTATTTAGAGTTATACACGAATCGCAGTTAAGAAAGAACTCTTGGCCGACAGTTTTAATCGCTGCCGAGATGGACTTCATGAGACACAAAATGGAACCACGAAAGAAATAATGATATCCTGAAATAACTGAAAGTCGAATCAATATTACAATATGTTAATCATTTCAAAAGGATGGATAGAACACTGATACCGAAACAAATCCTGCAGTACGCTCCTCGTGAAAGAAAATTTGTTGGTCGCCCTGCTAAGAGTTGGACTGACGTGAGACCTTAACAGACCATCTAGTCTAATACGTGTTTTGGATTATCATGATGATAAAGATGAAATTATAACCTTGAATATATAAGATGTATGAATTTGACGAAACGTTTGTAGCAACAGTGCTTTTGAAAAACAGTGCATATTGGTTGCTCATAGGTTATTTTACAGTTTAGAGCATGGACAGTAAGGTATTGTCTTTGCATGTACTGTATAAAATTATATTTAAGTGCTTGACGTAAGGAAAATGGAAATCCGTTAATAAGTCAGACAGTTGCTTCACTTCCCCTTCGGGTGTCCGCCTCCCTCCATAGGTGCTATGCACGTTGCAGGTTACACAGTGGCTCGGCGCACGATTACATTTTAGCCACCGCTGCCATAAAATGTTGTACAGTATCAAACTCGTGGATAATCTTATTATGACAATCGTGAAAATTGTCGCATACACTCATGCCATAATCATCACGATTATCCACTTGTTGCATAAATAACTGTTATAGTGTGATTAAACCACGTCATTTCAAGGCAGCACACTTTCATATAAATTCATCGGACGCCATTGACTCATACGTGTTCTACACGGAATTCGAAACCACAACCATGTCTTCCACGCAGTGTGAAACCAGCTCGTATCTGTCTTTGCTCATATCGAAATTTTCAACTTTCCGTGGCTGTGAGTACAGTAAACTCATATTCGATTCGCGGAAAATGGAATTATATGTCTCCCTACTAAACAGGGCCCCTTATCGTCTGTTTTCCTAGCGATATCTTCTTTCTATAATGTCAATGTAGTCATCAAGCCCCGCTGCTTTGAATCTCTATTCTGGATTCATGAACCTCACAAATTGAGGACGAAATAGCACAAAGGATCCAAAAACACGGTACAATTACCGGCTTTATTAGCACTGTTGTTATTATTGTTAGATATCATTTCAATTATGCAGAGTAAACCGTAAGTAATGTTATTAATTGTTTGACGTTATACTTTCAGATATTTCATACATACATACACACATACACACATACATACATACATACATACATACATACATACATACATACATACATACATACATACATACATACATACATACATACATATGGCTTTTAAGGAACCCGAAGGTTCATTGCCGCCCTCACATAAGCTCGCCATCGGTCCCTATCCTGAGCAAGATTAATCCAGTCTCTACCATCATATCCCACCTCCCTCAAATCCATTTTAATATTATCCTCCCATCTACGTCTCGGCCTCCTCAAAGGTATTTTTCCCTCCGGTCTCCCAACTAACACTCTATATGCATTTCTGGATTCGCCCATACGTGCTACATGCCCTCCCCATCGTAAACGTCTGGATTTAATGTTCCTAATTATGTCAGATGACGAATACAATGCGTGCAGTTCTGCGTTCTGCAACTTTCTCCATTCTCCTGTAACTTCATCCCTCTTAGCCCCAAATATTTTCCTAAGCACCTTATTCTCAAACATCTTTAACCTATGTTCCTCTCTTAGAGTGAGAGTCCAAGTTTCACAGCCATACAGAACAACCGGTAATATAACTGTTTTATAAATTCTAACTTTCAGATTTTTTGACAGCAGACTAGATGATAAAAGCTTCTCAACCGAACAATAACACGCATTTCCCATATTTATTCTGCGTTTAATTTCCTCCCGAGTGTCATTTATATTTGTTACTTTTGCTCCAAGATATTTGAATTGTTCCACCCCTTCGAAGGATAAATCTCCAATTTTTATAGTTCCATTTCGTACAATATTCTGGTCACGAGACATAATCATATACTTTGTCTTTTCGGGATTTACTTCCAAACCGATCGCTTTACTTGCTTCAAGTAAAATTTCCGTGTTTTCCCTAATTGTTTGTGGATTTTCTCCTAACATATTCACGTCATCCGCATAGACAAGAAGCTTATGTAACCCGTTCAATTCCAAACCCTGCCTGTTATCCTGAACTTTCCTAATGGCATATTCTAGAGCAAAGTTAAAAAGTAAAGGTGATAGTGCATCTCCCTGCTTTAGCCCGCAGTGAAATGGAAAAGCATCAGAGAGAAACTGACCTATATGGACTTTGCTGTATGTTTCACTGAGACACATTTTAATTAGTCGATATTTCAAACAAAAAAGTTAAATGCAATTTGCTCGTATAAAATTGCCATATATAAAATATTTCATTGCGTGTATTGGGAAAGCGTTTGATTTAATATTCTATATGGTCAGTCAATTTAAGACAGGAGTGTATTACGTTAATAAACGATTGAAAGAATTTTAGTTTTGTCCTTTAAATGTGCAGAAATTTGATATGAAGAAATGTAACTTTTCGTTCTGAATAACGTTGTAATATCAGGAAAACATTCACTTCTTTCCCAAACCCACTGAAACCTGGTGAACATTCGCCTTTTTAATTCCCGCCGTTCCAACCAAAATCAGTCTCTATCAAGGGCAAGAAATGTTTCTTTTCATACAGGTAGGGTGCGGGAGATAAAACCATCTTCAGCATAAACCAGTGTTTGTATTAATTTGTAAAACTTGTTATTTAGTCCTTGCTAACTTAGCATGCTCCGTATTGTTGTAGCATAGATATTTTAGTGCTTACTAGACGATTTCACGTACATGTATACGGAATTTAGTTCAACAGAACGAACTACAAATGGGAATGTTATATGCAGCGTCATAAACCGACTGAACCATTTCGAAAATTATGAAAAGCAGAATGAAAAACTTTGTATAATTTTCGAGAAACGGATTATTTTCCATCCCTACTTTTTTTCCTTATTTCCCCTTCTTGCTTAGTTTCTTCATTCCCTCCTTCCTGCTTCCTCCCTTCCTTACTTAATTCTTCCTACCTTTCCTTCCTCCTTTTCTTCCTTCCTTTCCTTTCTCCCACCTTCCTTTCCCTTCTTTCCTCCTTCCTCTCCGTCCTTCCCACCCTCCTTTGTTCCTTTCTTTCCTTCATCCTTTCCTCCTTCCTTTCTTCCTTCCTTTCTTTCCTTCTTTCATTCTTCCTTCCTTCTTTTCCTTCTTTACTTTCCTCCTTCTTTTCTTCCCTTCCTTCTTTACTATCTTCCTTTCCTCCCTCCTCTTCTTCCCTTCCTTCTTTACTTTCTTCCTTTCTTCCTTTACTCCTTCCTGCTTTTCTTCCTTTCTTCTTTCCTTCTTTTCTTCCTTTTCTTCTTTATTTTCTTCCTTTCTTCCTTTACTCCTTCCTGCTTTTCTTCCTTTCTTCTTTCCTTCTTTTCTTCCTTTTCTTCTTTATTTTCTTCCTTTCCTCCTTCCTTTCTTCTTTTCTTCCTTTCTTCCTTCTCTCCTTCCTTCCTTCTTTTCTTCCTTTCCTCCCTTCCTTCTTTTCTTCCTTTCCTCCATCCTTCTTTCTTTTCTTCCTTTCCTCCTTCTTTTCTTCCTTTCCTCCTTCCTTCCTTCCTTCCTCTCTTCATTTCATACTTCTTTCCTTTCTTCCTTTCCTCCTTCCTTCCTTTCCTCATTTCATCCTTGCTTCCTTTCCTCCTTCCTTCTTTTCTTCTTTCCTCCTTTCTCCGTCCCTCTCTCCCCCTTCCTTCCTCTTTCATACCTTCCTTTCCTTCTTCCTTCCTTTCCTTCTCTTTTCCTTTCTTTCCTCCTTCCTATCTCTGTTTTCCTTTCTTCCCTCATTCCTTCCTCGGTTCCTTCCTTCCTACCCTTTGTTTTCCTTTCTTCCCTCCTTCCTTCCTTGGTTCCTTCCTTCCTATCCTTTTTTACCTTTCTTCCTTCCTATTCTTCATTTCTTTCTTTCCTCCTTCCTTCCTCCCTTCCTTCCTTCTTTCCTTTCTTCCTTTTCTCCTTCCTTCCTTTCGTCTTTCCATCCTTTCTTCCATTTCTCCTTCCTTTCTTTCATCCTTCCTCTCTTTCTTCCTTTTATCCTTTTCTTTCTTCCTTTCATCCTTCCTTCCTTTCCTCCTTCCTTCCTTTCCTTCTTCCTTCCTCCGTCCCTCCCCCTTCCTTTCTCCTTTATTCCTTCCTTTCCTTCTTCCTTCCTTTCTTTCCTCATTCCTTCTCTTCTTTCCTCCTTTTTTGTTCATTTCCTCCTTCCTATCTTTGTTTTCCTTTCTTCCCTCCTAACTTTCTTCTTTTCTTCCTTTCCACCTTCCTTTTCTCTTCCTTTCTGTGTTTCTTTCTCGTAACAGCTCTAAAACAACGTTGCTTAAATAAATAACTAAACTTATCCAACAGAATTTCTGCATGAATGCATGGCATAACGACCCTGACAAAAGAGCACAATGCCGACCCTCAGGCTCAGATGACCGGGAGGAAATCACACTGAAAACAGCAGAAGTCCATGCCCGAGGCGCAATCCAAACCTTTGACTATGGATTACAAATTAAATTTACGTTGCGTACATCGCTGTTTGATCTTGATGTTCAAAGCCTGCAGACGATAAATTGAGACACGCACTGTTGAACAGGGACATTCAATACTGTTTCCTTCACAGCAGCTTGATATCCACTGCAGCTGCAGAAGTGAACGATAAGGGGGTTCAAGTTATTGAAACGTTAAGGAAATCAAATCAACTCCGGGTCTGATGACGTCCGAAAGTTTGCAGGATTGATGGTGTTAATGGGGGAGCTAAAAATCAATAGGCGCAGTATATCTCTCTCAGCCCTGGAAATGCGAAATCGACTGACGTTTCACCGGCAGCTGACAGCAGCCAGGAGGAGGAAGGGATGCGTCACGACGCCCTAATGAGCAGTGGCGGCCAGTGTCGTAATCACAACTTGATTGGACTTGGTCGACGCGACCTGAATCCTCAAAACCTACGTGAGTCTCGTTACAAATCGCGATGGCATTTGTCCAACAAGGTGGGCAGAAATAAACGATTCCGCAGCATTTTACTGAAAATCTCACATTCCGAAGATCGATTTCTGCCTCGAGTAATTGAAGTTCTCTTCTTAATGGCCCTCTTAAAATGCAGATACCAATATTTGACCACAATGAGATCCTAAATCAATTGTGCAAAGAGTACGAGTATACAAAGAGATCGAAGTGCTTGAAAATAATATGTTCTCATTCTGTTTCTTCACCACAACCTAACAGCTTCTAAACGTAATTACAGGAATCCTTTTGAAGTGAAACTTCTCTATTCAGGTTAAGAGTCGAAAGCTGGGGAAAGAAGTTCTGTGACGAAGAGGGATTTGCGTATTGTTTCTACATGATTGTGTGTGTTGCTATGTTCTTAAGTAAGTTAAGTTGTTTATACACTACTGTTTGTGAAAAGTGCAACACAGAAAGAATGGCCCGAACGACTCCAAACACGGAAGATGTATAAAACAGTGTACCACCAATATATTTTTTTTTTGTTACTGCATTTGATGATATTTATTTATCTAACTTTTTATTTATTTAACTACCTAGTTAGTGAGTACAAATTAAATTTATAAAACAAATATGTTTCTAGCTACTACCGTAAGAGCCAGGCTCGTGTACGGTGTGGTCTTAGTCAATAATATAACGTAAAATTTAGAAGGACAGTTTACTAAATACAGTAAGTAACATAATTCAAACCAATAAATAACACACAAGAGCAAAAAAAGAGAGAGAAAAACACTAGACATATTTAATATAAATTGACAATCCGACAGAAGCCAGTGATACTCAATAAAAACATGAATATAATCGACAGAAATAAAAGATAAAAAATACACACATTTGTTAATATTATATATCATGAATAATTTTATAAATTTCTTTTTTAAAAGCTTCAATTTTAAAATATTTCAAATTTGGAAAATGGTTTGTAATTTTATTATAAAGTCTTGGGCCGAAACTAGCACCATGTTTAAGAGCTGCACTTGTATGACATTTAGGCTCAATTAATGGGAAAGTAGACTTTTGTCTTCGAGTGCGATATTCATGACGATTAGATTTATGTTTTACGTGATTTTTGTGGTAGTAAGTTAGTAAACTATATTTATAAATTTCTTCAATAATTAATACATTAAAATCTGTATAAATTAAATTGGTTGTGTAATCCATATTTTTGGTCAGACAAATTTTTATTAATATTCTGTGTAATAAAATTAATGGATTAAGTACAGTTGATGCTACTCCACCCCAATTTATTATACCACATTGTATTAATGATTGTACTAAAGCTAAAAATATTATTCTCAATGGCTCTTTAGTGATAAAATTTCGAAGTATTATGAATTTATAAGTTGTCTTTCTTATACTTGTACAAATGAAATAAATTTGTTTATTCCAACGAAAATGCTGGTCTATAGTAATTCCTAAACATTTAATTTGTGTGGAAGGTATTAGATGTGGGCAATTACAATATTTGTTAATTCATTACATGAAATATTATGTATTACTAAGTGATAATTATATTTGATTACGTTTCCAGAGAGATGGCGTACACATAAACCCAACAGTGACGTCTCTTGTGTCACCAGCAAGGTCAGTGTTATGCCTTGCTATGTCAGTACAGAGCTTCCAAACGAAGTTGAAACGTGAAAGGTAGTGCAGGTATGCCTCGCCAATGTGGAAGGGCGCAGTATCAGCACGTGAGTTCGAACGGGGCAGAATGATTAGTCTCCGAGAAGCAGGTTTGTCATACCGTGAATATTCGGCTCGTACAGGGCATACTGCTATGACAGTGATGCGTGTGTGGAAGCAGTGGATAGAAGAGGATCGTACGCAGAGACAAGCGGGTACTGGACCACGTAATGCGACCACAGCACGGGATGAACGCCATCTTGTCTGCATGGCCGTGGTGGACCGTACAGGATCACCCACAGTGTTGAGTCGACGTTGAAGTACTGCAACGGGTGTGGACCTGTCTGTGTCAACGGTTCGTCACCGTCTTTTGAGGGCTGGACTAGTGGCTCGCATGCCGTTGCATCGGCTTCCATTGTCCAGAAACCACGAACGCCTCAGACTGCAGTGGGCACGTGAACGCCGTCACTGGCGTGCTGAGTGGCAAAATGTAGTGTTTTCGGACGAGTCCCGCTTCAACTTGTCCTACAATGATGGCCGCATACGTGTCAGACGCTACAGTGGTGAACGCAATCTGAGAGCCTGCATTGTTGAGCGGCATAGTGTGATGGTTTGGGGCGCTATTGGATACAATATGCGACCTCGTCTCCTACGTATTCAGGGAAATTTGAACAGCAAACCGCTACATTAGGGAGGTTTTAGAGTCCGAGGTACTGCCCCTCCTTCAGGCAACTCCACATGCCATATTTCAGCAGGACGATGCCCGGCCACATGTGGCGAGGATTGTGCAAGTCTTCTTCGAAGAACGACAGGTATCACTACTTCCCTGATCTCCACATTCGCCAGACATGTCGCCCATCGAAGATGTCTGGGATATGGTTGGTCGGCAACTTGTTCGTCATGGTCCTCCAGCACCCACTCTCGACGCTTTGTGGACTGGCACACAAACTGCGTGGAGGGAGATTCCCACGAACATATCCAGGCTCTCTTTGATTCCATGCCACGACACTTAGAGGCTCTGATTGCAGCGCATGGAGGCTTCACACCATAGTGAAATCTCACGGTTACAGATAAAGTACAGTTCTGTAATTCTAATCATTTGTGTATTGTCAGATACCTAATCTGTGGTATCAATTTCATTTTATTCGCATGTCTCCTTCTTGGTGTTGCAATTTCCACAAGCATTAGTGTACTTGTTATTTTCCCCCACTTTATGTAAATTTATGCATCAATTAGTGGGAGGACGCTGCTCCGAGCAATGCGTCCTCTGTGTACAGTTATAAATGGAACGCAATTCAACAAGTTACCAGATTTAATTGTCTACAATGTGAGGGTTTATTTAAATGTAGGTGGTTACTTACCGGAACGGATTCGTTCGGCACGTTGGGATTTTTATTGTAGTATCGCTCACTTGCCTGAATTTCTAAATTGTTTAATTAATAATATTGTTATTTAACGTTAGAGCAAGCGTTTTACTTCCATGTAGTAGATTTCCTCGATAATAGTTGATTATAAGAGTTGAGACACAAAATCCAAACATCACCTACCTTGTTGCATAATTCTGTAAGGATTTGCTTCTAGCAAATACAAGTTAACAGGTTTTTCTTATTCCTCAGTGATAAACTGGCTGTAATAATAATTTTATATGATGTGATTCACGAGAAAAGGTAAAAAAAATTAGGATACGATATCTTAGACCATTTTGAGTGAAAAAGTTCATATGAACATAGCTCCGTTTTCGAACGATGGCGGAGCTAGATGCATTTTTTTTCTTAGTAAAATGCCTCGTCCCAATTTGAATCAGTCGTTACCATTTGCTGCTGACCTGTGACGTGAGACAAGGTCACCGATCGCAATGAATGACGTAACATTGGAATCTGCGTTGTGAGCGATGTGAATAAGAGAAGTTCATTCACCTCACAAACCGGGTGGTGAGGCATTACAAATGTCCAACCGCCTGCACTTGTCTGATGTAATGACACAGAACCCGCACATAATACAAACACAGTATCACTTATCAGTTTACAGCAGTTCAGTCAGCTACCTACAGTACAGTAGTTATACAGATACAGTTATCGGAAGTGTTAAGTTGTGTTTTCAAGATGCCTTATAAATTTTCGACTGCAGAATATACCGATATTGTGTATGTTTATTGTTTGTGCGATGGAATTTCCTTGCGTGCCGTCACTGAATATGAACGACGCTTTCCGAACAGAAGGGTACCAGATCGAAGAATACTTACTGTCTTTGGGGTTGGATGAAAGACTTGGTATACCAAAGGAAGGTAGAAACGAGAGAGGCGCTAATCGACTGTAGTTTGGATGCTCCACGCCTCATAAAGAACAGCCACGAGCAACTCTCCCGAGCGATGAGCGCGATTCACGTCCGAGCGCAACAGTGCGTTGAACCAGAAGGAGGTACCTTTGAAAATGTGCTACGACGTCTAGAATATTAGGTATGTATGCATACATGAATATAAACTTTAAATTTGTCGGTTATCTTTCTCTAAATGCGAATTAGTACAATGGAATCCCAGAAGATTTTGTGAAATCAAAGAGCCATATGTCCGTAACCGTTCCAAACGGACGCATATTGATATGAACTTTTTGACTCAGAATGACTTCAGAATTCACATCCTACATTTTTTAACTTTCCTCGTGAATCACCCTGGATATTATATACAACAGTTTTGAATGGGCAGAGTATGTAGCACGTATGTGCGAATCCAGAAATGCATAGGCTATAGAATGTAGGCCGAGACGTAGATGGGAGAATAATAATAAAATGGATTTGAGGGATGCGGGATATGGTGGTAGAGACTGGATTGATCTTGCACAGGATAGGGACCGATGGAGGGCTTATGTGAGGGCGGCAATAAACCTTCGGGTTCCTTAAAAGCCATAAGTAAGTATATACAACAAATTATAAAATAGTATATTTTTTATTTTAGTAGGTTATTTTACGACGCTTTATCAACAGCTTTGGTTATTTAGCGTCTGAATGAAATGAAGGTGATAATGCCGGTGAAATGAGTCCGGGGTCCAATACCGTAAGTTACCCAGCATTTGCTATCGAACCCGGGCCACCTGGTTTCGCGGCTAGACGTGCTAACCGTTACTCCACAGGCGTGGACATAAAATAGTATAACATATTATAAAATTGTATAGCAAATTTGTTTACTATCTGTATAATATAACTTATATAGGCGTATGGTTTTACTTATCATTGCAGATTTGTTTTATACTCTAGAGCAGTGGTCGGCAAAGATAACGTCATATAAAATACAGCCCGCAATGCACAGCAAAGGGGAAAGTAATTAAGTGGAGGGAGGTATAAGAGAAGAAGGAGGGAAACACTCCTCTATATGGCCTACTGCAATTGAACAATGCTTAACTTTGAACAAATAATGGCTAAGGAGAGGGGGATCATGTCTTACTCCTCCACACTGCTTATATGTTAAGGGATTGACTCGCGTGTCAAGAAATCCCGACCACTGCTTTAGAGTGTAAACATTACACATAATGATGTATTTATTAGTTCATCGACTCAATCTATTTTTAAGTAGGAGCATATATGTACTTAGATTTATTTATTGTATGTTAATGGAAGTCATGGGTGGGTCCCAGCATTCAGAAGCAGACTGCCCATTGTCTCAACTCTAATATTCAATTATTAGCGAGGGAATCTACAGTGTATTGTCCTAGACTAAACTTGGAAATAAAATGATTAGCTCTAAGGAGAATGTATTTTTAATTTCGTTAGCTTTGGAAGAAGCAAAACTAGAATGAGATTTGCGTCATCCACTTAATTTGCCTTCAATTACCGCGATTAGAGACATTTCAATCGATATATTGTCATGACTTTCGCACGGAAATATTCTAGAATTCTTTGGTCACAATTCTAGACGGAATCTCATCACGCGGGGAAAGGCGATACGGCTAAGTGGGCGATGCTCCATTTAAAATAGTGCAAGGAATAAAAATGTGAACGCGCCGGAAGAATCCATTCCAGTAACTGAGAGCCAACCTTAATTGGACGTAGTTACGCAATTTGGAAAAAGAGAGCGAGAGGTATTTGCACAAATCTGTTGATGGCAGGATAATTTAACTAGAAAAAAATCAAGACTGCGATATCTGAAGTTTGCTCCTATTTATAAGAAAAAATTCGTTTATTGCATAAAATTCATTTATTTATTTTGCTTTAAAATATTCATTCAACTGCTGGTCTCTTATCAAAAATCGGTTAGCCTTTTTTTGTTATTATTTGTGCTACTTTTTGTTAAAATATGAATATTATTAAACTTCTTGCATTAAATGCTTTATATAAAAACAGATTTATTTCAATGGCCAATATCTCGAAACAGGTTTTTGGCTCTTGGTCTCTTATTGCATAACTCCGTCCAATTATGACAAAGATTTACATTGTTTGTCTTGTATTAATATTATTTTTATATTAAAACTAACTTTTGTATTAATATTTACATGCAGCACATTTTGTCTTTGTTGTTTGAACTTCTGTTCCTTTATGTCCTTGTATTTTTCTTTTCATATTCATAACTTTAAATTTGCCTTTGCTATTAGTATGCGGACGGGACCTGATTCTATCAGGGACTGAGGCAAAATAGCCCACCTGTTAGTCGACGATGAGAAAAAGAGCGTGGAGCTCCAGGCTCTTGGAGATTATCAGGCTACTCGTTCGCGAAATGGGAGCTGGCTCTATCAGGGGCTGAGATAGAATGGCTTACCTGTCAGCGTCGGATTCACGAATGACACCCAGGCCACCCGTTGGACTTCCGACAATCATCGCATATGTAGAGTGCAGAAGAGGTCAAAGTACGCTTAAGTACATGAGTTCTCGTAAAGTCTAGCCAAGTCAAGCCACACTAAACTTGTTATGTTCGTGTTCATCTCGAGGATTATGATGCAACGATGTACAGTATGTTATGAGTTGTACTGAAAAGCTGTTACGAGTTAAGACTCAATGTTGCACTCATGCCAAATACAGTTGTGTGTGTATGCACGTGCTGCTCGTATGCTGCTACATACCTAAACTAATCGTGGAGGAACTAGTCTAAACGGGTCACTATTTCTGGTCTAAACGGTACTGTTGTTTAACAGGAAGGATTTTCGAGCTCGGTCCAAAATTCCTACACCTTCCAAAATTAACCATTTTTGCCTTTAAAATTTCATTATCATCCACTGGGTTCAAACTGGTTACCACGTACTGTTCGTATGCTAATAACTAGACCACAGTCGAAATCACAAAGGAGCTTGCAATCTATGACTGTTGCTTTCACGCAGCGCTAAAACTGGGTTCAAAAAGTATACATTTACTCGAAAAAATCGACAAGTGCAGAGATTTAGTATGTTGCATATCTTTACGTAGAACTACATGTAAGTGCGATTACCTGTTGACAGGCATATAGCTTTACATGCTACATATTTTTATGTAGAACTACTTATTGGCACGATCAACTTGACAGGTGCATAGCTTTACACAATACTCCATGTGACTTGTGCAAGGAATGATTCAACTACAATACAACCAGAACGAAAGGAATACATGGATAACAAGGAAAAGGCAAGGAGAACAAGAAGAAACCAACAAAAAAGGACAAGTTTTTAAGTAGGTTATTTTACGATGATTTATCAACATCTTAGGTTATTTAGCGTCTGAATGAGATGAAGGTGACAATGCCGGTGAAATGACTCCGGAGTCCAGCATCGAAAGTTACCCAGCATTTGCTCATATTGGGTTAATGGAAAACCACGGAAAAAACCTCAACCAGATAACTTACGTAGGATAAGAGGAATACACGGAGAACAAGAGCAAGACAAGGAGAAGACGGGCAAGACAAGGAAAGGAGAACAAGAGCAAGCCAAAGAGAAATCGAGCAAGACAAGGAGAATAATGGGAAGACAAGGAGAACAAGGGCAAGGCAAGGAGAAAACGCGCAAGACAAGAAGAAGACGGGCAGTGCAAGGACAACAAGGCCAATACAAGAAGAACACAGGCAAGACAAGGAGAACAATGGGAAGACAAGGGCAAGGCAAGGAGAAAACGGGCAAGACAAGGGGAAGGACAACAAAGGCAATACAAGAACACAGGCAAGACAAGGAGAAGAAAGGGAAGAAAAGTAGAACAAGGGCAAGGCAAGGAGAAGACGGGCAAGACAAGGAGAAGACGGGCAAGACAAGGAGAAGACGGGCAAGACAAGGACAACAAGGGCAATACAAGGAGAACACAGGCAAGACAAGAAGAAGAATGGGAAGAAAAGTAGAACCAGGGCAAGGCAAGAAGAAAACAGGCAAGACAAGGATAACAAGGGCAATACAAGGAGAACACAGGCGAGACAAGGAGAATAATGGAAAGACAAGGAGAACAAGGGCAAGACAATGTAACAACGGGAAGACAAGGAGAAAACTAGTAGAAGAAAAGGGAACGAAAGGCGAACAGGGAAAGCGAAGTAGAACAAGGAGAAGATAAGGAGAACAAGGCAAAGGGAAGCAAAATAAGAAGGCAAGGAGAACAAGGGGTTGGCAAAGACAACAAAAGGAGTCAAGGAGAACAAGAGGAAGGCTAGAGAACAAGGAGAAGCCAAGGAGAACAGGGCCAAGGCAAGTGGAAAGCAAAGACAACAAAGAAAATGCAAAGAGAACAAGGAGAAGACAAGGAGAACAGGACCAAGGCAAGTGGAAAGCAAAGACAACAAAGAAAATGCAACGAGAACAAGGAGAAGACAAGGAGAACAGGGCCAAGGCAAGTGGAAAGCAAAGACAACAAAGAAAATGCAAAGAGAACAAGGAGAAGACAAGGATAACAGGGCCAAGGCAAGTGGAAAGCAAAGACAACAAAGAAAATGCAAAGAGAACAAGGAGAAGACAAGGAGAACAGGGCCAAGGCAAGTGGAAAGCAAAGACAACAAAGAAAATGCAAAGAGAACAAGGAGAAGACAAGGAGAACAGGGCCAAGGCAAGTGGAAAGCAAAGACAACAAAGAAAATGCAAAGAGAACAAGGAGAAGACAAGGAGAACAGGACCAAGGCAAGTGGAAAGCAAAGACAACAAAGAAAATGCAAAGAGAACAAGGAGAAGACAAGGAGAACAGGACCAAGGCAAGTGGAAAGCAAAGACAACAAAGAAAATGCAAAGATAACAAGGAGAAGACAAGGAGAACAACGGAAAAACAAGGAGAAACAAAGAAAAACGAGGGGATGACGAGGAAAATGCTGGGAAAATGAGGTTAATGAGAAGAAGACAAGGTGAACAAGGATAGATAAGGAGAACAAGGGAAAGAGAAAGAGAACAAGGAGAAGGGAAGGAAAATAAGGGGAAGAGAAGGAGAACAAGAGGAAGATAAGGAGAACAAGGGGAAAACAAGGAGAACAAGGGGAAGACAAAGAGAACAAGGGGAAGGGAAAGAGAAGGAGAACAAGAGGAAGATAAGGAGAATAAGGGAAATACAAGGAGAACAAGGGGAAGACAAAGCGAACAAGGGGAAGGGAAGGAAAATAAGGGGAAGAGAAGGAGAACAAGAGGAAGATAAGGAGAACAAGGGGAAAACAAAGAGAAAAAGGGGAAGACAAAGAGAACAAGGGGGAGGGAAGGAAAATAAGGGGAAGAGAAGGAGAACAAGAGGAAGATAAGGAGAACAAGGGGAATACAAGGAGAACAAGGGGAAGACAAAGAGAACAAGGGGAAGGGAAGGAAAATAGGGGGAAGAGAAGGAGAACAAGAGAAAGATAAGGAGAACAAGGGGAAAACAAGGAGAATAAGGGGAAGACAAAGAGAACAAGGGGAAGATAAGGAGAACAAGGGGAAGGGAAGGAGAACAAGTGGAAGATAAGGAGAACAAGGGGAAGATAAGGAGAACAAGGGGAAGATAAGGAGAATAAGGGGAAGGGAAGGAAAATAAGGGGAAGAGAAGGAGAACAAGAGGAAGATAAGGAGAACAAGGGAAATACAAGGAGAACAAGGGGAAGACAAAGAGAACAAGGGGAAGGTAAGGAGAACGAGGGAATACAAGGAGAACAAGGGGAACTACAAGAAAAATATAAATACAAATAGAATAAAGTTTCATTAGTATAACATGGGAAACACATGGAGAATAATGCGGATCCAACGAGAATAAAGAAGTGGGTTGCACTTCATGTGATGATCAATACCCAAGTTACCACTCAGACGCAAGTAGGAGACAGTGGCAGTTCTGCGTCAAAACGTAGAATTTAGAAACTGGAAATGATCAGTTCCATAAACCTATTGCTCTGTTAGGTGTAACAGGCATGCACGTGAATGGAACATCGAACCGTGGACTACAGCCATTGTGGCTGGTCAATGCATCCAATGTCTCATCTAGCAAGGTCAGGGAGTGTAAATAATTGATTGTGATTGCTCAAGTCAGCGCAATGTGATGCGTCATATCATTAACATACTGTACGTACGTCTTCCGAACTGAAATTCCACCTACAGACTATCCGTAATGGAAAAAGAGGGTTGACTCGACTAATACTATTGGTCTGGAAGTGGGTTGCCAGTAATGGAGCGACAGAAAGGAAAGACACGTTTTAGAGCGCGTATTTTTATTTTATAATTTGAATACCTAAAAAATAAGGAATAATTGTGAATAAAGGTTTGCATGATTAATGCTGACTATCGGTCGTAATAAATAACAATATTTTACAAATTATCGAATGGAATCGTTCTTAGATTAGATCACTGAAGTGTAAGTACTGCAAGTACTTCGTAATACTTAAAATAAAGGCTTTTAGGGAATCCGGAGGTTCATTGCCATTTTTATATTATCCTCCCATCTACGTCTCGGCCTCCTAAGGTTTTAAACTGTGTTATAAATTCTAATTTTCAGTTTCTTGGAAGCAAACTAGATGGCAAAAGCTTCTCAACCGAATAAAAACAGGCATCTCCCATATTTATTCTGCGTTTTCCTCTAGTGTGTCATTTTCTCATTTTATATTAGGGGTCTACTGTTGCTCCAAGGTATTTGAATTTCTCTACGTTTTCAAAGGATAAATGTCCAATTTTTATATTTCCCTTTCTTTATTAGATTTAATTTTAAATTGTATCAAGTTATATTGTTTTAATCTTGTAGCTGTGTTTAGGTCAAAGATAAGTTATCTATGTATCTGTCATTTAAATAAATGAATGAGTGAGTGAGTAAGCGAGCGAGTGAATAAATAAATAAATAAATAAACACCCAAATAAACAACCAAATAAATAGACAAATAGACAGACATACAGACGCAAATAGACACAGACAAAGAAACAAATAAATAAATAAATTATGAATGAATGAATGAATGAATGAATGAATGAATGAATGAATAAAATAAACAAACAAATAAATAAAAAATAATAAAATAACATAAACAAATAAAATGAATAAAATAAATAAATAAATAAAATAAATTAATTAACTAATTAAGTAAATAAATAAATTTAATTAATTTAATTAAATTAATAAATAGAAAATAAATAGATAAATAAATAAATAAATAATGAATGAATGAATAAAATAAACAAATAAATAAATAGATAAATAAATAAATAAATAAAACAGAAAAATAAATAAATAAATAATAAAATAAACAAATAAAATAAATAAATAAAATGAAATTAATTAAGTAAATAAATTAATTATTTTAATTAAATAAATAAATAAAATAAATAAATAGATAAATAAATAAATATTTCCATTTCTGAATGTTCTGTTCACAACACAATCATATACTTTGTCTTTTTCGGGATTTACTTCCTAATAATAGTAATAATAATAGTAGTAATAATAATAATAATAATAATAATAATAATAATAATGGTGGTAATTATTATAATAATCATTACCTCCTTCTTCACATCCACTTTCGTCTTCTTTTACCACTTCGCAGTTTTAAAATAATTCTTTCAACAATTTCGTCACTCTATAATATACAGGGTGTTTCAAAAATACGGGGCATAATTTCAGGTATGTATTTCCCACATGAAGGCAATCAAAATAGTTCATTACAACATGTGTCCGGAAATGCTTTATTTCCGAGTTATGGCCTTCACAACATTGAAATTCACCGGAACGTTTTTCTTTCCGCAGGTCGTTTTCATTACAGAAGATGTTCAAAATGTCCACCTCCTGCTTGAATACAGACCTCACATCGATGTCTCATTGACCTGCGAACGCGATCCCAAACTCCAGGAGTATTGAGTATGTCCTCAGAACATCCCACAATTCGATTCCGAAGGGATTCCAAATCAGGCACCGGAGATGAATAAACCAATGATTTTAGATGGCCCCACAAGTAGAAATCGAGAGGGTTCAGATCAGGTGAGCGTGGAGGCCAAGCAATTGGGCCACCTCTACCTATCCATCGATCAGGAAACCTTCGATCCAAGTACTGAATGTAACCTTCGCCTCGGAATGAACTGTCAGTGCCCTCTTAATGTCTCCTTTGACGGCAACGACCTGCGGAAAGAAAAACGTTCCGGTGAATTTCAATGTTGTGAAGGCCATAACTCGGAAATAAAGCATTTCCGGACACATGTTGTAATGAACTATTTTGATTGTCTACTTGTAGGAAATACATACCTGAAATTATGCCCCGTATTTTTTAAACACCCTGTATTCAGATTGTCCCATAAACGCCGTCCACACTATTCGAGTAGATAATTCTATCACGCCATCATGAATGGGTAAAAATGCGTAATTAACGACTTCCAATACTAAAAAGAAAATAAACCTTAACTGAACATAACTTTCATCTTACCTGATACTCTTTGAAATGTATCCATTACGATAATATCATGTGAGCCATGCGAATATACTACAGTATATTTTCAATAAATGGACAGAGTACTTGAATAGATGGACTCTTTTCGACAGCATGACCGAAACTTCTCCGTACCTTGAAAGCACACAGCATGACATCTCCGTGACGACTTAATTAAAATATGTTACGTCAGCTGGAAGTTCCATTCCCTAATGACGACAGACGAACGTACCGAAATAGGTAGCTGGGGGAGAACTTCAGTATGTGCAATGTCGACGTGGATATTGTATTCTCTCCAAACGTCTGAAATCAGTGCATTTGGCGTCCATCAAAGTTTGATTCTGATGAGAAACGACACGTAGAGTACAACTGGATTTTAATTTCATCACGTCAATTCCAGTAAAAAAAAAAAAGAGATCGCAACATCGCGTTCAGGGATTTGCACATGTTCGCCAACCATGTAATTGATCAATAAATTGCACATCAACGGACAGTAAATTTTATAAAGGGGATTTAAAATGCTGTAAAAAACAATAAAATAATACTTCAAAAAGTTATTAGCACATTTTTATTAATGTATACCCAGACTCTCAATCAGATCAATCCAAAAAGCAATTCGTTTTACACTAAAAGCATATCCAGTCATGAAGCTCAATACGTAGTAAATATGCGTCCATAGATAGTCGCTAACCACTAGGATCGCTACTATCGCCTCATCACAAACAATGCCAAATAGTACCTGCACAGTCTTTTGTTCCTAGTACCCTCATAACTCAAGCTTCGTGAATGTATATACTATACTGTGTTAAAAGTATGTGTTTTTGATACTTCGCTAATGACGTAAAAATGTTTCTCTTCACACAATAACTGTCATTAGTAGGCGTTTCTTCCTTTTCATTAGTTATTTTACGAAGTTTTCTTAACTACTATGGTTAAGTTATCGGAACAGATGCATTATAGGACCCACCCTAAATATAAGAATATAAAAGCCTTAAAAAAGGCAAACGGAAATAGCGTTTTTATCAACAGTAATCTCACTAGACGTTTTGATTTATCTAGAGAAAATCAAAACTCGAGTGGGATTTAATCGACTATTACACGATTAGAAGAAAGTATATAAAGATTAGAAGTAACTAAGTACTCCAATACAATAAAAAATTAATTGACTTACGAAAATACAACTGCCTTCAAATGTATTATTGTATCATCTCAACATTACAAATATTACGCTAGATGCATGCTAGATGGCAGTAGTGAGCAATACCTTCTCTTCGAGAAGTTCTCGATCTATACACGCTGACAATGTTACTAGTCAAGAAGGCTTTGTTGATTCAGTTTTAGTTTTATTAAAATGTAACATTCCACTTCAATTATCCGAATCCCAGTAATCAACGACAATTGACAGATGATTTTCAATAAATCTTAATATTAAACAATCTCTGATACGTGACTATCCATAATATCATATAGCAGAAGCTATAACATAACCTAACTAATATACACAAGTGTTAGAAAAGTTTTAATTAACGACGATGACATAAAAAATAAACATGAATAATTTTAAAAGGAATAATTATTGAATGTGCAATTTTCAAATGTGAATGTGGTTGGTGGTTCAATTGATGTTATATTGGACGTGTGCGTAATAGAAGTGGAACTCGTTGATTTAGGCCTGCATGGTGTATTCAACTTATTCAGAATTTCCGAATGAATAATTTTAAAAGGAATAATTATTGAATGTACAATTTTCAAATTTGAATGTGGTTGGTGGTTCAATTGATGTTATATTGGACGTGTGTGTAATAGAAGTGGAACTCGTTGATTTAGGCCTACATGGTGTATTCAACTTACTGTATTCAGGATTTCCGAATGGTGCTCTTCATTTATTTGTAAATCGGATTTCAGAAGATGCATAGGTATGATCAGTGATTTTTATTAATTCTTGTTCTTGAATGCCAATGCGAGTCATGTTTGAAACTGCTGTGCATCGACTGGAGTGGTTTGTAATTTTATATATATATATATATTTTTTTTTTTTTTTTGACGTCCAGACCAGCGCAGTTTCAAATGTTGGCAAACAAAGAAACAAATGCTAGGGACGCGATAAAATTAAACAAATGCTAGGGACGCGATAAAATTGTGCGATAAGCAGCCATGATTGTTTGAAATACGTCCTTTGGTACCGTTTTATTGGTCAAAAGTAGTATGACGTAGTAAGAGTGTAATAGTCAATTAAATTATCTATGTATATCGTTTTTATTATGCTACCAACCAACGAATATTTTAAAATAGTTTGATTTTAATAATGGCGGCAATTTCGAATGCTATAGTTAAATAAGAAAAAAAAATTAGTGGATCAAATTCTCTCTGTTGGCTTAAGCCTAGAATTGGAAATTATGAAATTATAAAGAGAACCTTTTTACTTGCTCTATCCATGAATACAGATATGTTCTATGGTTTTTTTAATGTGATTGTGGTTTAGTTAGGAGTGAATTTTGCTGCGAAATATGTAATTCCGGGATGAGTTTGAAGAAATGTAAACGTAAACGAGAAGCAGTCGTGTGGAGATGTCAATGGAAAATGCTAGATATTAAATGATAAACACAGGAACATCCTGTCGTAGCACTGTGTGAAATCACTCGGATAACGGAAAATGAAACGGAACGTCTCCAGTGAAGTCCATGGTAAAATCACAGTCCAGTATATACAGCCACGAAGCTCAATATACAATAAATATGCATCCATAGACAGTTGCTAACCACTAGGATCGCTACTATCGCCTCATAACAAGCAATGCGAAATAGTGTCTGCACAATCTATTGTTCCTAGCACCCTCAGAACTCAAGCTTCGTGAATATATACTAGACTGTGGTAAAATGCTGATTTTTACACAAATTTTTTGTTTAATTTTTTGGTCCAGGGAAAAATATTAGTAAAACAGTGTTTCCGTGAAATACTAGTACTTTCCCTGGACTAAAAATGCAGTACAAATGGAGTAAAATTAGTATTTTACGTGGTAAATGTTTTAAGTTTAGTTTTGATTTGTTTCTTTAAATTAATTTTGAATAAAATATATATGTATATTGTATGTCAAAGGTGACTAATATGAGTTAATTTCATTGTTGTTGTTGTTTTTATTAAATGACACATTTTTGTAGTATGCTTTACTTGTGTTAAGATTGCATACTTGATATAATTATCGAAAGTATAGAATATATATAATCGATATTATAGAATACTCGGGGTGGGTCTTATAATGCATCTGTTCCAAGTTATGTAACATCTGAGTAAGATGAAGGTGATAATGCTAGCAAACTGAGTACAGGGTCCAGCACCGAGAGTTACCCAGCATTTGCTATTAATAGTTAGGGGGAAAATCCAGGAAAAAACCTCAACCAGGTAACTTGTCCCAACCAGGATTTGAACCCGGGCCGGCTCGTTTCAGGATTAGGCATGGTGACCGTTAATCCATACCGGTTGACCCCTTTCTTCTTGTAGTTCACATTTATTCCTCTTTATCATAATAATTTTAACCCTACTTACTTACTTACTTACAAATGGCTTTTAAGGAACCCGAAGGTTCATTGCCGCCCTCACATAAGCCCGCCAGCGGTCCCTATCCTGTGCAAGATTAATGCAGTCTCTATCATCATACCCCATCTCCCTCAAATCCATTTTAATATTATCCTCCCATCTACGTCTCGGCCTCTCTAAAGGTCTTTTTCCCTCAGGCCTCCCAACTAACACTATATATGCATTTCTGGATTCGGCCATACGTGCTACATGCCCTGCCCATCTCAAACGTCTGGATTTAATGTTCCTAATTATGTCAGGTGAAGAATACAATGCGTGCAGTTCTGTGTTGTGTAACTTTCTCCATTCTCCTGTAACTTCATCCCGCTTAGCCCCAAATATTTTTCTAAGCACCTTATTCTCAAACACCGTGAACCTATGTTCCTCTCTCAGAGTGAGAGTCCAAGTTTCACTACCATACAGAAGAACCGGTAATATAACTGTTTTATAAATTCTAACTTTCAGATTTTTGGACAGCAGACTGGATGATAAGAGCTTCTCAACCGAATAATAACACGCATTTCCCTTATTTATTCTGCGTTTAATTTCCTCCCGAGTGTAATTTATATTTGTTACTGTTGCTCCAAGATATTTGAATTATTCCACCCCTTCGAAGGATAAATCTCCAATTTTTATATTTCCATTTCGTACAATATTCTGGTCACGAGACATAATCATATACTTTGTCTTTTCGGGATTTACTTCCAAACCGATCGCTCTACTTGCTTCAAGTAAAATTTCCGTGTTTTCCCTAATCGTTTGTGTATTTTCTCCTAACATATTCACGTCATCCGCATAGACAACCCTACACTTTCGCTAATGAACTATGTATTCTACTTACATGAGGAATTTCTTGTGGGAAACTAGACTTCAGATGTAGTTGGTATTCAAAAGCGCTAACAAAACAAATAAGCATTTTATCCAAAAGGGTTTTACAAATTTAAAGATATATAAACTGTATTCAAATATTGGAGCATTGCAAACATTTCAAGTTTTGCCTCGTATAGTAATGGCACAGTCTAATATATAGGCCTACAGTCACGAAGCTCAATACGTAGGGAATATGCATCCATACATAGTTGCTAACCACTAGGATCGCTACTATCTCCTCATCACAGACAATGCGAAATAGTACCGGCATAGTCTATTGTTTCTAGTACTCTCATCAACTCAAGCTTCGTGACTGCATATACTAGAGATTCTTCGAGGACAAATTCTAGCCATTTCACGTCGTCCTCGTTTAAGTACTGAAATAGAGATCTTATTTCGTCAACCTTGGCTTGTCTGATTGTTGGGAATGGAGCAATCGTAGGTTTCATATTATACCTATTTTTATTCAGTCTGATGAAATAGTTTAAGGGAATCCATAAGGGGTTGTAATTTTCGGAACAAAGCACCATCCACTTTGTATTTCACTATAAAATACTTCATAATCGCAAATTTGCGTCTATGAGATGGAGTCTTCATGAAATAGGGCGTTATAGCTGTATCCTACTCTTTTATAATAATATGATCTATTACAACCTCGAAGTTACTAGGATGTTTTCTGAATGTTGCTATAGCTTTCAACCATGGTTTTGCACTTCCAATGGTTTCTTTCTTTTCACAGCAGATCTCACGAGTCCAAAGCTTCTGTCACATTGTGTAAATGAATGACCACGAACAGGAAACATGGATTATTTCAACCTCATATACAGGGACATCATTTTATATTTACTTCAATTTTTATTGTACCTGAGTTTTTGAATGTACTTCACTCCCACCCCTTCTACTAAGGAAGTTCCAACTCCACACAGAACCAAGACCGCAGATAGTAAACAGTACTGAGTTACTGAGTATAGTACGTTCCAGAAATATGTTCGCGTTTTCCAGTGACGAAAGAGCTTTCAATATTGAATCATATTTTCGCACAGGTACTGTCCGTTTGCCTACGTCGCATCCCGATTTCCCCCACCTGCTTCTGCTCGCCCTCTGTAATAGCTGGGCTGTCTTAGCTCTTTTCTGAAAACATTAATTTCTCTTAGGAATTGGAAGTTTACGTAATATTATACAGTTGTTTAATTTAACTTAAATAAAAGGGCCTCGTTAAGTAATTAACTGTCACGTGATTTCCTCCCTTTCTACAATCCTGAGGCATAACCACTTGGACGGACAGTAGATAGCATGTCTGAGTAATTTTATATTTTCGGGTCGGGCAGAAGTGAAGATTGAATTTACAGTACGTAGAGTAGGTACAGAATTATTTCAACATGAGTTACTAGTACGAAGGACGAAACTGGCAATTGGAATTAGATGCAATAGTCTATAGTGCGATAATATGCACAAAAGAACTGAAGCCTGTATCGAAATGAACGGTCACCATTTTCAAAATTGTGTTTAAATATTCATATTATGATTATTTTTCAATTTAACTTCTTTCTCTATATTGTACGCTAATGTGCTGTAGACAGTATAATATACACTACATAATGAATACGTTCGCATGGATAACTCACTTCGTGAGTAAAAACACTTATTCTTAATACAGTAGTGTACTTTGATTAAAGAAAAACCTAATGAAAATTATCAAACTCAAAATCGCGATATTTCCTAGTTTACGTAAATGGATGAACTACTTTTCTTCCTTCCTATACCTAGTAGAGTGATTTGTGTTTTACGCCAGTATCATAGAACTTCAGTCTTGGAGGGGGGAGCAAGCGATGTTTCCGGTTCTCTAAAGGTATAGACAGGTTAATATTAAAAATGTTAGTAAAAATAAAATGATGTCCCTGTACCTTGGCGAACCAAGCAGAAAACTTCAGAAGCGTCGAATTTCTATTCTGTCCTCCTGCGGCATCAGACATCATTATGACAGTTTCCACGTTAGGACAATTTTTAAGATTTATTTGAAGGCAGTCATTCAAAGACGATGCCACTGAATTAGCAATCCTTTTTGCTTGAGTTTCCATGAAGCAATAGAAATAGGAGTTTCCATGAAGCAATATTAGAACAAAATTACTCCAAGTATCTTACATTATTTAATAATAATTACAAGATAAGTTTTTAAATTGTACACATAAAACACTATCACCAATAAGCACATGCTCTACAAGCCTCAATCTGTAAACCGTCGAAGCAACTGCACAACTGCGTACGGAAGCCGTGGCGAAAATGCGATCGTGCGCCGAGCCACTGTGTAATCTGCAACGTGCATAGCACATATGGAGGGAGGCGGACACCCGAAGAGGAAGTGAAGCAACTGTCTGACTTATTAACGGATTTTCATTTTCCTTACGTCAAGCACTTAAATATAATTTTATACAGTACAAGGCTACAAACTAATGTTTAGTACGTGTAACGAAGAAAGGAATGAAGAATAAATGAACAATATCACAACCTAAAATTAACTGTCTTCAAAATGTCTCTGCGACAAAGTTTCAAAATCAGGAATTATGTCATTTACTGCCAGTCGTAGTTGATCACGAAGATAGTTGTCTGTCAGTCGTGATCTAAATTTGGTTTTTACTATTTTAATTGTTGAAAATAATTTTTCACAAACGTAAGTTGTAGCGAAATGGCTTCAACAGAGCAAGCGAAAGAACGAAGCTTCGGACATTTATTTTTTGGCAAAGATTTGAAAGGTTGAACATTTGTCAAGTTCTTACATCTAGCTCTCATTTAACATCACATTGTAAATCTGTGAGTTTAAATTGAAGATCTAACCGCATTATTCGTACATATGCTGAAAAGGGATCGACGTACAGAGATAGTAATAGTAATAATAATAATAATAATAATAATAATAATAATAATAATAATAATAACTACATTTAACCTTTTAATGTTTCATCAGTAACATGTAGTAACTTATGCCATTTTATGTTATACAACCGTTTTCCTCGTAATACTTGCGAACAAATCATACATTTAATATTCTCATCATATTGTCAACAACAAAAATGCGTCCTCCCATCCTACTTGAAACTTCCATATTTTCTTTCGTCCACTCCATTACATCGAACAACTTACAGCTAACACCAAGGACCAATGATAGTATAAAAATGATCAAGATACGCGCCACAAATCGGAACTTATAGTAGCTGCTATGGAAACTGTACGAACTTTGCCGAACAGTACCGACGCTGCACGAGCAAATGAATTGACTTGACATGTTTTCCATTTCTGCTGGAAAACACGCCAACATGTTAAAAGTGTTAAATTCAACATACTTAGTTAACATGTTCAGTCAATTGAGACTTGAAATGTCCATATACATGTTGAATTCAACATGTTATACTTAACATGTTTTTGTTAAATGTTTAATAGTGGAGACGCGCCTTAAGAGTATTGAATCACATATTTCCATTATCGTCTTATCATCATTATCATCAGCATCAATGTCATCATAACGATTTCATCGCCTCTAAATAGCCTCCGAAGTAAAAATGGACATTAAGCAAGCTCAAAATTATCATGATGTTGGGCCATAACTTCAATGAAATTGGAAATGTCACAAGCTTCGCGTAAAATAGAGTCTCAACGAAGCGAGTCGAATTCAATAGCCCTGAAAAGGAGCGTCATAACGAGGAGAATTTAAAATTCCTTCTTCATCAAGTTGGGCGTAGAAGAGAATGCGAGCCAATGAGCTGGAAGCAGAACAGAAGTCGCGGAACTCCGGCTCTGAATGAGTAAGCAGGGAATCGCGCCGCACACGTTTATTAGATTCTAGCTCTGCAGTTCAATTCGCTCTGCCTTTGATCAATCACTGCCAGACTTAAACGGCAGGCACTGACCCGGACGAGAAATATGAATGCAGACGTCATGCCGTCACTTCCTGCTACCAAACTAATAGAGACCCTACGTCTGCAGACTAGGGCCATGAAAGTATGGAGAAACTGCTATACTCGACTACAGTTGAGTCACAGTCTACTATATACAGTCACGAAGCTTGGGATGATTTTTTGCAAATCTCGCGATAGTTGCTAGCCGCTTGGAGCGCTGTGAGTACTAGGAACAATAGACTGTGCCACAGCCATCGTGATCTAATACAGACCGTAAGGCAGACCATGTAACCCGATCACGAAGGGCGGCGTTTCAACCATATAAATTAGTTGGAATGCATAAACAGTAACATGTGTTTCTCTAAAATGTAGTGCAATTCCATTAATAAAATTTAAAGCAATGATGAGACACTTCAGACATAATTCACTTGCGAGTAATATTATTTTTGCTGTGAAAATTACGTTGTTCGTATGTGTAATAATACCTGCCTTTATTTCGATTAAATATTGCGAAATTCTTGTACATTCATTTATGCACAATTCAATAATTTTCAATTGCACCGCACGGATATTTAGATATGTTGAGATTATAGGTTATGTTTACTGTACCAGTTGCCCCTTTCTGTCTAAATTTAGTGATCTCCAATGCCTTGCCATTCATATGAAAATTATAGGTTATGTTTACTTATATTCCTAAATTCGCAATCATACATTATAACTGAGCATAATGTCATGTATGATACACCGGACATTCAATTTCTCTGTATTTTAATACTACAATTGAGAACAGAATTTCTGTATTTATCTACTACTTAAGAGACGAAGTAACACAATTGTACGTACACTAATTTCATAGGAGTGGTATGATAAACGTTTTGTCTAAAATTAAGGAAGGTAGATGTACTAAATTGAAATCACAATATAAATTCTTTTTTATTAAACTTCAAAATAGCTTCCATTCTAACCTTAAAAATGTTGACGCGAACAGATTATGTTAACATGTAAAATTCTCTTCACATTAATATAACACAGTTTTGTAATTATTTCTGCAACATATTATGCAACAAGAAATAAACGGGACTTATGGACATATTACACTAAATAAGGCTTAGCAATGATAAGCAATAAAGCTATAATATAATATTTCACTGAGCTCCATATACTGAAATAGAAAACCCGAACAAACATTACGGCCTGGTCTAGATCGAAAAAGCATTGACTGTATCGTATTTCGCATTTTTGTGAAAAACTATGTAAATTGTGAAATGTTCGTTACAGGTTGTAATAAATGTAAATGGCTAAAATACAATAATAATAATAATAATAATAATAATAATAACAATAATAATAATAATAATAATAATAATAATAATAATAATAATAATAATAATAATAATATGGGACAAGGAGACGTTTGTAGTACTATAAATTGTAAGAAAAATAGGTTAGAGTTATCCTTCTTCGGAAAGATCCAGGAAGGTGAGTTTATAGAATATAATATATATATTTTATGAAATGAATATATATATACCTTATGTATTTCATATTTCAATAGTGGAAGGGAGGTGTTAATTTTTTCAAAAGAGCACGATATCGAAAGTACAATGCATTTTATGGTCTGCTAGAGAAAGAATCTGTGATGAGGTGATAGTAGCGATCCTGGTGGTGAGCAACTATCTATGGATGCATATTTCAACTGTCTATGTTTGCATATTTAGTAAGTATTAAGCTTCGTGTCTGTATATACTAGACTGTGATTGAGTCACAGTCTAGTATATACAGTCACGAAGCTTGAGTTGTGAGGGCGCTAGGAACAATAGACTGTGCCGGTATTATTTCGCAATGTCTGTAATGGAGCGATATTAGCGATCCTAGTGGTTAGCAACAATCTATGGATGCATATTTACTACGTATTGAGCTTCGTGACTGTATATAATAGACTGTGGTTGAGTATAAAACCAAGTGCGACCATGTTCATTCCACAGTTTGAAATCAGTTAGTTAATACTTCATTCACTAATCTCTCAATCACGTAAATCCTTTATTTCTATCTTATATATAACGGGCGTCAATCAATCAAGTTCATTCGTCAATGTTTTGACTTCGGTAAAATCCTGTATCGTTCGGATTCAGCTAAAAACTAATGGATAATCAACAAAACAAAAAAAAAAGCCCTTCATCATCTGAATATATTAATGCGGTGAAAATGTCATGTAACCTTCCTGCAGTACGGTCAGTCCCAGGAAGAGCATTCAACACAACCCGTTGCCGCCACCCAAACTATGACGAGACTGAAACACTAGGACATGTGTTGGGTTTCTGCCAGAAAACTGAGTTACTACGGAACAACCGCCATCACAGGGTATGGAAAATGTTTGCTGATATCCTAAGACAATATGGAGTTCTTGAAGAAGTGCACTGTATCTCGGAAGATGATTAAAAAAGACGAGCAGATTTTTTTTTTCATTAGAAGAAAAAACAATATAGGAATAATACTAGAACCGGCTATAGAGGATTCCACTTTAAGAAAATAGCAGTGAACATATGGAGGCTGTTCCGTCAACTATTTATAAGTATTTTTCTTGAGAACTGGGAATTAATTACTTTCATTTAATTCATAGCACATAATTTCATTGAGAACTAGGTCGATTTCGTGTGCTAAAATTGTGTTACACCTCTTAAATTACCACAGGCCTATATTTAATCTACGAATAACGGGGTAACGACTAAATTGATGGAATAGTCTACCGCTCTCTTGCCGAACATCTCCGCTGAAAAATGCGTAATACTGCAGACATTGAGCTCAACACGTGTATACAAGAAAATAAACAGTAGAAACATTACCATCAGAAACTGATATAGCGTAATGCGTACCGTGGAAGAGATGTAGCCTGCATTTTAACCGACAATTCACCCGCGACTAATAGAAGAACGAGATTAATTTCAGCGAAGTATCTAGCTCACGAGCATATTCCAAGTTGTGAAATATGTGTGTTTCAATTCAGTCCATATCTACGAAGCGTGTTGGAAATACGTCGTGAATGCGTATTTCCATTTAGAAGCCCAATAATATCGGCCATAACAGCTGCCCGCATTCTCTTATCTTTGCGACTATTCAGGGATTTATGTGGCAATTGCAACTTGTTTATTACAACCGCTTACGTTCTTGCGAGGCCATGAATTGCCACAACTACACACTCCACAGCAATAGTAAAATTACTTTGTCTTAATGTTCCTGTGCGAGAGGCAGAAGAGTACAGTTGTCCAACAGTGTAACAATAATCGCATTGAAGACGAACATGTTTGGCTTTAATCCGACAGAGAACAATATTACAGTGATGTTATTTTTGTAATAGATTGTAAAGGAATAGTCAGAATAATAAGTATTTCTGTGGTACACAACGTGGAATTGAAATGACTGTGCAAATTGAAGGGGGAAAATATAATACATTAAAATAAGTTTTAAAATGTAAAATTTTATAACTATGCTGTTCTAAAATTGATAATTAATATGTAATGAATTTATTATTGTTATTACCATTATTATTATTATTATTATTATTATTATCATCATCATCATCACCATTATCATCAATTACCTCTATCGTCATTGCTATCCTTGTATTTCTTTTTTTTTTCCTTGTATTTATGTGTGCTATCTGGTAGGAATGGAGGGGAAGTTTTATGGAATAAATAAATAAATAAATAAATAAATAAATAGATAAATAAATAAATAGATAAATAAATAAATAATTAATTAATTAATTAAGTAAGTAAATAAATAAGTAAATAAATAAATATGTAAATAATTAAGTAAATAAATAAATAAAGTAAATAAATAAATAAAAAACTAAATAAATAAATAAGTAAATAAAAATGTAAATAAATAAATAAGTATATAAATAACTAAGTAAAGAAATAAATAACTAAGTAAATAAATAAATAAGTAAACAATAAATAACTAAGTAAATAATTAACTAAGTAAGTAAATAAATAACTAAGTAAATAAATAAATAAATAAATAAGTAAATAAATAAATAAAAAAGTAAATAAATGAATAAAAAACTAAATAAATAAAAATGTAAATAAATAAATAAGTAAGTATATAAATAACTAAGTAAAGAAATAAATAAGTAAATAAATAAATAACTAAGTAAGTAAATAAATAACTAAGTAAGTAAATAAATAACTAAGTAAGTAAGTAAATAACTAAATAAGTAAGTAAATAAGTAAATAAATCAATCAATCGATCAATCTTAATAAGTACACGGTTAATTAGAAAATTAGGCTGATAATCAGTATAGTTTGGCAACAGAGCATCGCCGATTCACCTTCGAATACACGCACGAACTTAGGTCCGAATAGCAATATTCCGTCCCTTAGTCACTGCAGTAGGGTTATCACCAGGTTTAGGATCCGGGAAATTTTAGCAACCAATGTAAGCACAACTTGACTATAGAGTTCCTTGAACGTAGTAGACAGACATACTGTGAATGTAAACAACGACATCAATGTGCTTCAGTATATTCTACTGTTAATAGTACAATCTGGTGACGGTGGAAAATGAATTAGGATACATACCTCTGAAGTTTTCATGTCCCTTGGCGACGCTGAAGGCGTTAGCGTTACAATGAACAGCCATTTACATACTTGCAACTAGTTCGAAAAAACTGTTAACTATGAATTGAAAATGCACTGTGATGGCCTGGGTTCTTTGCTTAGGGAGAGACGGTAAAATAATGTATTATTCGACCAAGGCGAGTGGAGCCGCGGGCGTAATGTGGTGTTACGAACGCAGGAGCAGTAGCGCCATGGCTCCGGATTCCACTGGCCTTGGTCGAGTAATACCTCTGATCACGAACCGGATTGTACACTAATGCACAGGTAAACAAAATTCAACGCGCCGCCTCACTCCATCTGTACTCCGTTGCACTGTAACTTCACTTCATCTTAAGTTGTCTCGGATCCTAAGCCTTGTTGTCACACTTGCCGTTTTACTTCGGACTAACAGTAAGTACGTTCACTGTGAGTTTCATATTCTTTTGCTCCCCTCAATGTTTTGTTTATTGTAATGGTACATTATGGGGAGACGTAGGCTCAAATATATTGTTATATGTAATTAATCACCGATCCCACAATTCTTTAGCTATTCATCTGAAATTGGGTACAGGTATTTACAATGAGTGACTCTATTATGATACTTAATTACAATACCTTACCATGTCAGGAAGCATAATTACGAACTCACCTAATCTAACCTGATATCACTAAATATGAGGTACAACATAGATTATGAGACAGCCATTAAATAATTGTGAAACAGCTTCAATTGTTTGTATACGCCCCGTATTTAAACACCTTTTGTTTAATCTCCTGCGCCCTGGTGTATAGTATACCATACTTCATTCATGCATTTAGTTTCAAATTTGTCACTAGGTGGAATCGTTATTGATCGCTTCTTTTCTGTGCTTGTCAAACTCCTAACATCTCTCGGGACTTGCAGGAAGCACAAGAAGATCGATGCAATCCTTGCAATGCGTGTTTCAACTATTTGTAAATAAAAATGGCGACTAGCAACTCAACGCCAAGACACCGTAAGAAATGCTTTCGAAGTAAGTACACAGTAAACGTTATAATCAGGCTTTGCGACTTCGGACCCGATAGAGCAGTTCAGTGGGAAATCCGCATAACGGTGTACTGAGTATAGTGGTAAAGCGTACAGTGGGTGGGGGTACTGTAGATTGGATGTCAACAAATACGCAAAGGAAAACGCTCGGAATTGAAGGTTCTGACGAATAATTTGGTTTTCATACAAACTGTGTCTGAAACTATTACACGGTTAGAGCAAGAGATGCCGGAAGCCCTGAAATTAATTTAGAAAATGATGCAGAGAATTAATGAGACATCAAGTACACCGGTTACTGAACGTGTAAAACAGAAGTGGAAATCAATTTTACGTAAAAATAACGGATATGGAGCATTGTGTAATATAAACAGCAAATTAGTGCACATAGAGTCACCCAATAATAAAGGACTGTCTCTTAGAGATTGAAATGATGTTAGGTTTTTTCGTTTTGCTCCTATAAAGTCATGCGACGTAGAGCGCATTTTTTCACAGTACGAACTGTGTTTGGTAGACAACTGAAAAAGATTTACATTTGAGACACTGAAAGTGTATTTTGTAGTACATTCCAATTCTGTACTGTAACTGCACTTCCTAAAGACGACCAATAGGATAAATGAAGAAAATAAAATTGCTACATGTTTATTTCCACCATTAACACTATGTATAATTAAACACAAATGCTTATAAAAGAAGAATAAATGCTTTTCACATTATTTTGACATTGTCATAATGTAATGTATATTTACTTTCAGAATGTCTATATATGTGCGTTTCCCCATACTACCGTACTCTATTCTAAATAGCAACGTTGATACCTCAACACATCTCTACCTTTCAGTACCTGCAGCGAGTCAACAACCTATAGTGCATGCACAGTAAACTTATTGTATTGGGTCCAAAGTCTCGAGGCCTGGTTATAATTTAAGGGTAAAAAATTATTATATAAGATGTATGTGCAGAGACCGGAAGTATAGAACAATATACCTAAATTTGTGCCGTAAGTGTAACTTGCAGAATTTGTTCAGCATTTTTCCTTATTTCAGTGACTTTTTTTTTAGTGTAGAGTTATACTGAACTTTTAAATAAAAACAGTGTTTCAGGACTCAGGAGGATAAAACGACATTTCATTTGGCGCCTAAGAAGATAAGTATTTTGGGTGAACAAGATAAATTGGACACCCAGTATAATCCCTTTGTTTCAAAGCTGTGCAACTGTGTCTTCATTCTCTTAATCTCCTTTCCATCGATTTCCAACTTGGTACTCCTACTTACTGCATAACCAGTTTATCATGTCATGTGTACAGGATTATCTTAGAAGATATGAAGGGTTCAGAACCAGTGGGCCAAGCGCCATTTACTAAAACAGTAGAAAACAAGGGTTATAATGAAGTTATTATCATAATTCAATAGAAACATATAGCAAGTAATATAAAGTATACACATTCAAACTAAATGATATGTCAATCTTTATTAAACTACGGTACTCATTTAACTTTAACCCTTGTTTTCTCCGTTTTTAGTAAATGGCGCTTGGCCCACTATGACTCTGAACCCTTCATATAACCCTACAATATAGGCTATGCATAACAGACAAAGATCCCTGCCGTAGAAAAGATTTCAACCCACGACAACAAGTTCCAGGAATTCCTGGATTCTGTAGACTACGACCGCTGTTAAAGAGTTTTATTGCCTTCAAGAATAGCATCATTGAAAGTCGTTCCACATAATTTAGCCTTGGAAACGATAAACCGAACATTCATCGTTTCAGTATTTGTCTTTGTTTCACCATTCGTTCCATGACTTTACGATCTCTGTTTTGGCTAATTAATATTGGAATTGTCTTTGAGCTTGGCAACATATTGTGTACTTGAGGCTATTTTTGCACAAGCCATTCTACTACTTCAGTACAGACGACCTCTTTTCTTGGGAGTCTGAATTCGATTGAATTAGAAATAAGAGTACAGTCTTAGAAAAATGTTTTATCGCACAGATACTTTGTAAGTACCAGAAAGGAGGCAGTGCGCATGATCAGAGGACGAGCGAACTGGTTCACAAGAGAATGACTAGTTCAGGTAACAAAATTAGACTACCAGGAAGATGAAAAGTGGCTTTGTCAGGAAACACCATGGAACGAATAAATTCATAATCGTTTTCAAATTAAGGTCTGCATACTTATTCAGAAATTTCTTCGTAGTACTTTGTCCTCTGGTTCTAGGGCTTGCAACAACTGATGAAATCGCAACCGCTTGCGAAGAATCTTTCCTTAAAATCAGTGGACCATTTACGGATTGTAGGGCCACTGGATGGATCTGCACCAAACTTTGTTCGGTAATGCCATTGCACGTGGTACACATGAAAATCAAGTACAGTAGAGGCCAAAAAAAAAAAAAAAAAAAAAAAACCGGATCGGTCCTTGTAGCTGATTTCAGAGCCTTGTTCACTTCAGAGCGTGACAGACTGGCAACTAAGACTTTCGTGGTTCGAATCCTGCCTGGGAAGGAAACTTTTTTTTTTTTTTTTTTTTTTTTCCTTATTCAAATTTATTCCCAATACTTTTCGATTGCAGCGATATTTTACCAGATCATGAATTTTAGCAGCTTATTTTTAATGGCTTTCGAAATGGGCTACGTCAGCAGTCTAAACTACAACAATTTCAATAGATTACTCGCTATCTTGTGAATGCGGGCGTGGCATGCGCAGTGGCTCATTTCGGGGACTCTGATTATTCCGTCGGTCCGGTTTTTTTTTTTTTTGCCACTGTTGTACATAAAACGCTTTTCTGTTCTCTATAGCAGCCATTTCCCCTCAACAACGAACAAATTTGTTTATATGCGCTATGAGGCAGTGTTCCAATTAGGAAAACAATGTTGCCACAACTAAACTTTTCGAGTTTCTCTTTCCATTGATGCTATTTTCGTGCACCTCAGATTTATAGACCGTAAATTACATATGTTCCAAATCGGAAAGGTTTTTTGTAGGAGCCCTGTATTTTCCTTTAGAAGTTCCTAAACCAGCGGTCACCAAAACTCGAACTGCAGTAATTACATGTGACAGACAGCCTATGAAGTAACGAGATGAAGGAAAGGTACTTAGCATGAAAACTACAACTAGTGGTGGTTCCTGTATTAACAACTTGATCAATCCCGCGGATAAAAATCTCAAGCTTTGCTGTATCAGTAATGTCACCGCTGTCATCAAGAGCCAGTGAATAATATACGATTTTTCTTGCTTCTTTTTTAACCTTCCTCTTGAATATAATTAGGAATTTCCTAAATTATTCTCTCGATACTTGGTCGAGAAATTCGTAGTTTTCAAAATTAAGAACTTCTTATGGACAAGTTATTTAAGCTATTTTAATCATTACTCTTTTGAAAAATTCTGTTCTATTAAAAGGTTTTAGAGCACGAGATGTTTCAAACCCCATTAGGTAGCCGACTTCCATACATTTATTTATGCCATCTTTCTCTTCCTGGCTATGATTTAAGACATGTCAATTCCTGGCGTTTAATAGTTCGTTGGCACATAATATTGAATCAGTTTTTCTATAATATTATTATTAAATGAATAACTAATAAATAGTTACCCTCATATAAAGATTAGAATTGAGATAAACCTAATAATTTTATCCTTCTAGGGAGAAAACCTAAAATTATCAATATTCATGCACGTACAGAGGAATTATAGAAACACATACTTTGTGGTCAGTAATAATAATAATTTTATTTTTTATTTTTTTTACTAATATTTAATGTGCTGTACAACAGCCTGGGGCCAATAACAGTTCAGCACAAGATACATTTAGCACGAGATTTACAGTGTACAAGGAATAACAAAACTGCATAGAAATAATTATGAAAATTACAGACCAATACAATTAAACAATAATGACAAAATGAATAGATAACAAAAAACAATGCATACAAATAATTATTAAAATTGGTACAATGAGATAATTAAAATAATGGCAATTAAATAAAATGAATTACAAATGAATTAATGAATTCATATACGCGAATTAATGAAATCATATAAATGAAGACTGGAATCATATAATAATAATAATAATAATAATAATAATAATAATAATAATAATAATAATAATAATAATAACAATAATAATAATAATAATACATTATTCAGCGTGACAATTAATGTTTCTATATAATCCTAATTGAACCGTTGAGCAAAGTAAACATATTATATTTTGTCCCACAGAAAAACAAAGAGGTTCTCCTCCTCATTCTTTACGAAACCACCTCTCACTGCTTGTAGAGACAGAGTTTGTAGAGCGACATGATACCGCCACTGCTTGCTTGCATTCAGTACGTTAATGAAACACACAGCACTGCACAGGAAACTCCTCGTACCCGTTTGAATGTCTGTGATTACACGAAGTAATCACGACACCCGCTTTGGTCACAGCTGTCCTAAACTCTTCCTTGAATGCAGGTATTTTTCCAGACAACTTACCCTTTCCTAAAATGAAATAAAAATATATACTTTGCAGTAAAAAAGCCTTACTTACTTACAAACGGCTTTTAAGGAACCCGCAGGTTCATTGCCCCCCTCATATAAGCCTGCCATTGATTCCTATCCTGAGCAAGATTAATCCAGTCTCTACCATCATATCCCACCTCCCTCAAATCTATTTTAATATTATCTTCCCATCTACGTCTCTGCCTCCCCAAAGGTCTTTCTCCCTCCCAACTAACACTCTATGTGCATTTCTGAATTCACCCATACGTGCTATATACCCTGCCCATCTCAAACGTCTGGATTTAATGTTCCTAATTATGTCAGGTGAAGAATACAATGCATGCAGTTCTATATCATTCTCTATTCTCCTGTAACTTCATCCCTCTTAGCCCCAAATATTTTCCTAAGAATCTTATTCTCAAACACTCTTAATCTCTGTTCCTCTCTCAAAGTGAGAGTTCAAATTTCACATCCATACAGAAGAACCGGTAGTATAACTGTTTTATAAATTCTAACTTTCAGATTTTTTGACAGGATACTAGATGATAAAAGCTTCTCAACCGAATAATAACAGGCATCTCCCATATTTATTCTGCGTTTAATTTCCTCCCGAGTATCATTCATATTTGTTACTGTTGCCCCCAGGTATTTGAATTTTGCAAATCTTCAAAAGATAAATTTCCAATTTTTATATTTTTATTTCGTACAATATTCTGGTCACGAGACATAATCATATACTTTGTCTTTTCGGGATTTACTTCCAAACCTATCTCTTTACTTGCTCTAAGTTTAATTCCCGTGTTTTCCCTAATCGTTTGTGGACTTTCTCCTAATATATTCACGTCATCCTCATAGACAAGAATGTGATGTAACCCGTTCAATTCCAAACCCTCTCTGTTATCCTGGACTTTCCTAATGGCATACTCTAGAAGTCTAGAGCAAAGTTAAAAAGTAAAGGTGATAGTGCATCTCCTTGCTTTAGCCCAAAGTGAATTGGAAACGCATCTGACAAATTGACCTATACGGACTCTGCTGTACGTTTCACTGAGACACATTTTAATTAATCGAACTAGTTTCTTGGGAATACCAAATTCAATAAGAATATCATATAAAACTTCTCTCTTGAACGTAAATTACATGTGTTCGAAATCAGAAAGGTCTTTTGTAGGAGCCCTGTATTTTCCTTTAGAAGTTCCTAAACCCTTCCTTGAATGCAGGTACTTTTTCAGACAACTTACCTTTTTCTAAAATAAAATAAAAACATGTTCTTTGCAGTAAAAAGCCAGTTGACGTAATAGGGCAGGGAAGTATTAATAAACATCGACAAATGCGTATAAATCTTATATTGATGGTGTTTAAGTAAAGGGCTTAACCCTAATTTTTTTAAATTTTACTTTTTTTTTGCTGTAATTAGTTAAAATTAATTATAAAACGTGAAAATATATTTTATCCATGACCATAATGAAAAGCATGCTTTAACTAAATACTTTCGCGTTTGTAAAATAGTCTTTTATTCAACATTACTTTATTCCACTAGTGAGATAAAGACTTTACCTCACAGTTTGAACTTTATCTCACAGTTCATTAGTATTTTCCTAGTACCCGGGCACACACGTATACTTTTCCATTGAACTATTACTCAAGAAGTTAATATATTAATTACTAGATGTCACTACATCTACTTCTTTATTACCATTTCTTAAATATACATACACTCAATCTCCTTCTCTTTTCTCTATTTACTACATCGTAATTTGTGCATAATTAATCAAAGTGACAGCGAAATCAACTCCAACCAGACAAAGAAACACTAGACACAACCTAACGCGGAATAGCTCACCGCGTTAGTGAAACAGAGCTACCCTCTAGCAGGAGGCCTTTGCCCTTCAAGGGACACAGGCTGCTATTATTATTATTATTATTATTATTATTATTATTATTATTATTATTATTATTATTTGTGCATTGCATCCATATCTAATATGTTTTTTTTTTTTAATTAGTAATGATTTACCTTTTGGGAGGCGAGGAGACTTGAACCTACGAAGTTGGGTTTATAGGATTTTATAACACGCCTTAGTCAACTGAGCTAAACAGACACGATAATTAACTACTTTTTAATATTCCTCTTAAGTTTACAGAAGAAAACGTGAAATTATTTTAATCACATTAGTCCCGTGAACGCTTCTAAATAATCCCTGAAACTTCAAAAAGACGAAAATACACGTTTAAAATGAAAAAATATATATTAAAATTATATAATTAATTATAATTTGTTATTTATTCAACGCCTTAGATACCATTCTTCACTAATTATTGCCTCCTACATCATGACCTACCCAGTACACATATCGATTCTAAAATCCCTGCCATGATATATGATTATATGAGGACTTATTTTCAACACATTTTCTTTTATAAAACAAAATTTTTCGTTATGGTCATGGATAAAATTACGTATGGTACTTGTGAGCGTGATCTTTATTGCGCTCGTGTAATTTAAGAACTCGGCTGACGCCTCGTGCTTAAATCTTTCCACTCGCGCAATAAAGATGCACTTACCTCACAAGTACCAGAAATAACTATTTTGACAATTATGTTTACATTGTTTCATTTAAAGAAACTAATAATAATAATGTGCTAAAACTTAATTACAGCAATTTCTGAATTTTTTTCTTTTGTGGGATATGCACTTTTACCTGAATACCGTCGATATGGAAATTCGTCGACACCCTGTTCTGAGATCGCAGGTTTCTGTACAGATCTTGCAGATGCCACAAGTCGCTGCATCGTTCATAGCCGAGTCAGTGTCGCGGGTTGTCATCGCAACCGGTGAACGGTCGATTACACGACGGGCATCCTCCAGTCTTCGCGTAGTTTACGCAGAGTGACCCACATAAAGGCGGCTCCTGGGGAGATGCCAGTGTGTCAGTGGGGAACTCGGGAACGAGGGGAGAGCTGTATCAACTTCCATTTCGTTCCAGATGCTCCGCTGCTTTGTTGCTAGAGACGTGCTCAATCTCCGCCGCAGTGACGGGTCACCGCCAGGATTCAGGAGGAAATCAGGAGTACAGCCAAGCTCACATAGCAGCAAACATAGCAAATCTCTTTATCACAACTAGTGACGCATTGCTGTCGTGTCTAGTTTCATTTTCCAGCTGTTCACATATTAGTTTTACCGTCCGTCCACATTTTTATTCATTGTATTATTGAATGTCGTCTTGATGAAATTATTATAGTACATTATGCAACGAGCCTGTAATGGTAGTAATTAAGACGCGAGTATGTTTATGAAACGAGCTCAAGCGAGTTTCATAATTTTCATACGAGCGTCTTAATTACCATTGTAGTCAAGTTTCATACGACTTTTTATGCTCGACCATATTTCTAACTTGAAATTATTCATAAGTGTTCATGTTATTCTTATCTGACTGAGGAGCGGAACTGACCTTGTGCAATACCTCGTAAATTGTGAGATGTGCGCAGACGCGAAAGTATTGATTTTTTCCGAGAAACAAATGTCGACATTGACCTTGATACAATCTAGAGAGTAAAATAAACATTAATCTTGATATAACCTTGAAATTGAATCAGACATTGAAAAACAAGATGACAAATTGAATTTATTTGTATATTATTTACAATTAACGCTAATTATTATAGTAACAGAACTGACTTTATTTCAAATATAGGTGACTTATTGTGCAATTGGTGAAATGAATTTGCGGGAATGTCCTTTGTGAAAAGCTGGAAGATGACGGTGAATTGATGTTAATTTGTGTGTTGTTTTTTCGACTGAGTTTAATATTGTATTTGAGATTTCAATTTTATTTTGGATCGATTCTTCAACATAACCTTCTGCGACAGTATTGGATTTCCAGTCTCCGTGACGTTTTAATGTTGTGATGTCGCCGCCAGCATCTACTAAAATTGTCGCACCTGCGAAAACAGTTGTCTTTCGATTGCATATCCGAGAATAATCGATACTCGCGCTTTCATATTGCTACAATGGTATTTTCTGATTGATGGAACACCTGAACTTTAATGAATAGGTGTGCTTTAATGAGGTCCATTAAAGGACTGCTACCAGGTGTATAATTACTACATTTCGGCATGGTCGAGCATAAAGATATTAACAACATGGAAGGACATAAAATGGGTAATAAGAAAATCAATATATTACCAGTGGCTTGTGCAGCAAACTAAGTTCATTAGACGTTCAAATAAAAATTTTTCAGATTTAGTTTTAATGAAAAATACCAGACATTTTGAAAGTTATTTGCTTCCATAATAATGAAACATACTACCTCTGAATGTTTTTTTTATGCCAAATACTTTTTCTTGAACCTATCCACCGTCAGTTTTTGAGTTTCAACACGAAAACGCAAGTAACAATGTCAGGACGATCAGTGGGTTTTTCATGTGGGAGTAAAACATCAGGTCATTGTGGATTGTAGGTGAAAATTAAAACCGTCAGGTTTGCTATGCTTTCGAACAATAGACATAGTATCTTGGTATACCTGCTGCATGTAGAGCTTGAAATGTAGATGGTAAAATCATTTTATCCTGCTAAGAAATCTTGCTGAAATGATCGTGAGACTACAAAATTTTGTGGGCCTCTTATTTTATCAGTAAGTAAAACCTTTTGGTTTTTCTTTCCTTAGAAATTGTAATTTTTACGCTCTCTCAAGCCAATACTGAAGCGAATGGCGCATATAAGTATCTATACCACACCGCCATTAAGTAGCCTATATCAAAAAGACCCAACGCCACTTGATTAATAACTATAAAAATATTTGATTTTTAATAACAATATATTATATCGAAATGATAGCCGTCCAAATCTTGGATTTTAAATATCGGCATCCTAATCAATTCAAATGAACAAAAAAGAAAATGTAAATTAATGTCCACTTTGCAATAGATCCTTTCTACGAAAATGTCCAACGTTTACAAATGTCCACATAGAAAATTCGTCCATGCCATAAAAATATCCTTACCTGAACAGTCCACTATCAGCAAGTCCTCTTCTTTAAAATTTCCTACGTTTAAAAATGTCCACAAATAAATTCGTCCATTTCCCTAAAATGTCCGACAGGGAAAATTGCAAGGAAAGTGCCGACAAATGTATTGTCATTTCAATCATGTTATACATATTACATATGTAATACAAAAGATACATATATTGTTCATCTTAATTTCATATTAATGAATTTAAAAACGGACGTGTATACGTCACCAAACATCGTAAGATGAAGATTAATTTCATATGGTATGATATCGCTCTAAGGTAAGATATGTAAAAATTTAATTTCTATCTTTGTAATCTTACCGACAATGTCGAAAATTCATTATTGATATATAGTTTATTTACTAGTTAGTACTTATTATTTGTATGCCCGCCAAGGACCTGTGTTACTTAAATGTTCTGTTTCCGATTGTTGTTGTTGCAAATGGCTAATTAATCGCCAAATGTTCACGTGATGTCGTTGGAATTGAGAGTGGAATCCTTCAACCACATTATTCGTACGCTATCTGTCATTAATTACTAATTCATAGACATTCCATGTCGCAGGAGAAAATCTAGGGGGAAGTGCTTGCCTTCGCCCTCTTGCAGGATGACCAGTAATACAGGGTGCGTCAGAAAGAACGGATGGATTTCACATGGCAAGAAAATTGTAAAGATTCATCAAATCAAAAATGTATTGTTATCAACATATTCACCAATACATGCAGTTTATTTATGTAAAACAACATTATCCATGTGATGTCCTTGGCTTTCAATACAGGCATCGAGGCGTTTTCTGATGTTCGCCATCACTTTCACAGTCATAGCTGGTGCAATTGCCACGATTTCTTCACGAATCGCTGTCTTCAGTTCGTCCAGTGTATGTGATCGATGTTTACAAACTTACGCCTTCAAATGGTCCCAAAGAAAGAAGTCGCAGGGCGCGAGATCTTATCGTAGCCTCGGACAATCTCAGTGCAATAGAATTTCGTCCAGGTGATTTCTTCTTTAATGTTGAACCTGTGATACGAAATGAAGCCACCCACCGCAAAATTGTATTCCGAGTTGGAATCCTAGCGTGACATCCGATGTCGAAATGAGTCCTGAGTGGCGATCACAGACTCTTCATTTTTAAAAAATGTCTCTACGATGAAAGCACGTTGTACACCAGACCAACACCATATTCTCAACTGAAACTGCATTCTATGGCTGACCCAACAGTCGTGGTCCCCCTCACTATATATCTCTCCTCGTTGCGTATCGATAGTTTGAAATCCATCCGTTCTTTCTGACGCACCCTTTATATGTAATTTCAATGTAAGATGATTCCAAGTCCAATATATCGTTCACAAGTCCTTCATTTAATAAATCCCAAACAAATTGCAAGTCATTTAGCGGAATAAACGGGAATCCTATAATTTCCTGCATTTTGTTTCTTACTTCAGGTTTCTCAATATCCAAATATTGTCCCCTCAGGCCCCTCTTGATTACATTTCCCCATATTGCTTGATTGAAGTGGAAAGACACCCACTCACCACTGCCTGAGAGAATGCCAGTCGACAAGCATTCATTTTGGCGATTTAAAAATCACACATTGTATAGGTAGGATAGCAAGTGAGATTTAAATGTGCTGAATAATTTTTAACTCATTATATATAGTGCGGTAAGTATTTTCAGTGTTATTTGCAGTTAGGTAATATACTAAAGGAAATACTGTACGAAACTTCCAACAATCTCATGCACTGTGAAAGCTGAAAGAATTGATTTGGCACAGTCTTAAACCTACTATCACTGAAAATCATGTCACTGGCAGCCAAAAGTTCTAAATTTCTATCGCTGGCAAACATTAACACTCGTCCTTCATCATTAAAACCTGAATAAAAGAACATAAAATTTTCTCCCCTTAATGTTTTGTTGTAGGGTTCAACAATGTCAATTTCTCTTATTGATTGAGGAAGTGGAAGACGATTTAGCTTCTGCTGATAAGAAACCATTCTCATTACTGCATTTCTTTGTGGAAGACACGATAATTTCTTCGTTATGAACTGCAGCAAGGTCCTGTCTGACAACAGAGCCGGGAGGTTAGTTAGTAACTCATCTCTGTTGATTTGTTGAACAGCTTTGTATGTTGGACCTTTTTGTATGGACCTTTCGTATGATGGATCTTTTCGTATGATGGGCTTTATAATATGGTGAACCACATAGATGTTGGGCTTTTTCATTCCATGGATAAATTGTATGTACGACTTGAAATGTTGGACTATTTAGTTTGTGGACTTTTTTTGTAGATCTTTTCTACTTGTGGACATTTTGTTATGGACCTTATAACCTGGAAGCGAGTCATTCTCTAGTTTCGCAGCAATTTCAGTCCGTGGCAAATATCACTATTATGTTTCAAATTTACTACATAAATTAAATTTTAAAATAATCAGTAGAACACAGAGAATAATTGAGATAACATTTTAATTGTGCTTCCAAGTATTATATATTTGTAAGAAATTAAATTACAACATCGCATACAGAACAAATAATACTCTACAAAAACATCTCAACACACAAACAACACAAACAAACAAATACAACCACACAGGCGTATACAAACTCAAATGGTAACACCTGCAACAACTTCTACATAGGACAGACAGACAGATTATTTCAAACACGTTACAAAGAACACATCACAGCCGTAACAAAATTACAAAACACTTCCACATATGCAGAACATATCACAAATGAAGAGTCCACTGCAAGAATTATGGATGTCATTTGGAATACATTTTTCAGGAGAAGTAATTGCAAGTTTGAAGTGCTTAGTGCTCAAAGCTTATCTGTGATTTTCCGATCATTACTGGACAATGACTATCAGTGTTAATGCCATATAACTCTCTATGTACATTCTATATATCATAAGCTATGCTTTGACAGTCTTGGTTCATTTTCGACAAGAAAGTGACATCCATCATTCTTGCAGTGGACTCTTCAAATGCTAACCACACATATAGAGACATCAACACAGACATGTAAATTCAACACATCTAACCAAAAAGCCAGAAACTAAACACACTAGAACAATACAAAATGTACAGACACACAAAAACACATCCAAATTAAATTCTCAACACACAACTCAATTTCAAAACACACACACACTCTTAGACTCCACATAACGTTTCAAAAACACACCCCCACAGGAAACAAAACGAAAGGCGTCAAGACCAACAACAACCAGATCTGAAGATGGCCAATAGCACGCCGAAACATGTAACCAGGTGCGGTAAAATTTAACACGAGAAAGATATATATAATACATATTCCGAAGACAAATTATAGATGAAATCATGAGCTTTATATATCTGCGCAGAGTATTTCATATGATTCAATGTTACGGTTTGGGAGTAGCATAAGAGGCAATCAAAGGAGAAATTCAGGACAAAGATAAGTACGTAAATACCGGTAAATATAGGATAGAATAGTAGGGAAATGGTAAGTGATGTAAATGTTGTAAAAGAAAGACAATAGACATGTAAACAAATAATTTAGAAGAAAGTAGGTGAAGAAGAATTATTAAGAGTAGGTAAATTTGAGAATAGAGTATGGAAATAAATAAATAATGGTAATTATTAAGGAAAGGAATATGCAACATTTAATAGGAAAACGAGATAAGAAAAGGAGATAGTCTAGGTATGACAGAGAATAGAAGAGGATAGATAGGGAAAGATAGATAGCAATTCAGTGAAAACAGAGGAAGAGGAAATGCAAATGAATATATTAACGTAAAAGTGTGGTATATGTATATTAAAGGAATGGTGGATTTAAAAGGAGAAATGTGAAGGTCTACCATACCTATGAACTGTAAAGTTGACTGACCTTTTGGTTGCAAAATTTTGATACAGGTGAATGAAGAGAAACTTATTAAAGTTGTTTCCCAGTTCTTGATACACAAATAGATTTTCTTTCCTTGAACTCCTAAATGATATAGCTTAAATATAGTTGCAAACATTTTCATATTTCTGCATGTGTGACAGTGCAAATGCCTAATAAATTCTCACTATATTCAGTACCTTCAACATTCAAATCACAGTTATCCAATTTAAACCCAACTGACAACAAAGGCATTAAATCTCACACTATCCTTGTTTCTCTTTTCTTCCTCCACCTTCTTCTATTAATTGAGTGGCCGTTGGGCCTGATTCGCTCTCTGAAGTCATTTCACGCTTTGACTGGTTTTCCAGGGCCTCTGTTTATCTTCGATTCACAGCATAGCGCATGTCTGATTGTCTGAGTACACAGAGTGGAAGGTGTTTAGGGACAGTCCTTTTAAAAGACAAATCCTTAGTGCTGTATGAATGAAAAAGTCCTCTGCCGTTTTTTCCTTGCCGAATAGATTTTCCACTATATATATATATATATATATATATATATATATATATATATATATATATATATATATATATATATATAATTTATTGAGTATGCCCCAACGAGTATAACTCATATGTAGGGTCTATACAAGAACACATACATATGTTATAAAATTTAATTGAAAACGTCATGAAACTACAGTCTGTGAAAACAAACAATAACACAAGAATTTATTAAAGAAAGAAACCAAAATAAGAACAAATAATAAGATGGCATAAAGTTTTGGGAAGAAAGAAAAAAAAGTTTGAAACCATGAAATAAATAAATCAAATGAGAATTAAAATAAATAATCTTCCCAAAAACGTATTTTTAAACAATTCTTAAAACACCGGCAATTTGGTAAAATTCTATATTCTAAAGGAAGTTGGTTAAAAGTTGTTGTTAAAAAACGGTTAAGTACTTTTGTTCCATAAGTTACTGAGCTATAAATTTTACACTTCTCAGTTCCAACAATTATGCTGTTTCTGTCACGTTTACGTTTAAGACTATTTTAGGCCTAATATTTTAATTATTAATACATCACTTTTAGTACCTAATCAATATTTCGTAAAGTGAACGAATTGAAATTCTGATGATAATAGGATTTGTTGGAAGAATACGTACACAACAAGAAATATTCAGACTACACAAATAAACTCATCCAAATCGGCCTACTATTTCTCAGTTAACTATAGATACAATAGAAGCGAAATTCAGAGAATATGGACATGTCAGAAACGTAAAAAGATTATTTTATATTAAGAATACACTATCTTGTTTTATGTTGATTTCATCGATAAAACTGCAAAAATAACAAAATACAACAATAATAACATTGTTACCATAGCAACCATAAACATAGTGCTTCTGTACCATGGCTTCTAAACTTCTCATAGGTTGCAATAGTATCGAGCTTGTTGGCAAGGGATCGACGGGGAAAGGAGGGCGATTCTGACGTCACAAGATAGCTGAGCGAGCCAAAGCTGAAATGCTTCAAAGCAGTATCTCGTGTTTTTTCTTGTTTATGTTGTTTTGAATGCATAATGCCAGGTCGAAGGTGTGCTATTGCGGTCTAACGATAAAAATAAAGAGTTGTCTTTCTTTACCATTTCTAAAGATTTAGGGTGCTATTCATAGACATTTCGCTAGTCCGCGCTACGAGCGTGCTAAACTAGCCCCAGCTATCGACTGGTTACTTGTACAGGATTTATATCATATCATATCACTAACACTGGTTTATGAATACGAAAAACGTTAGTTCGTTGATCATCCACTGGAAGTAAGCGCTAAGAATGTCTATGAATACGGCCCTTAGGATTTAGAAAAAATGGGTAACTGCGTGCAAAAGACAGGATAAATTCAATCCTAATGCAAGCAGAGTATGCTCTGATCATTTTAAAGATGACGATTTTGTTCCTGATTTTCGAGCAGCTTTAATGAAAATAAAGCCGAAACGACCGAGAATGTTAAAGCTTACAGTTAAGTTTAAATACATTACGTAGGCCTATATAAGTAGCCTACATTAATACCAGCTTTGCATAATAATCAGATTAGGTTCATCTATGTTAACCTTCAAATTATTTTCTTTCTTTTGTAATCTTTGCTGGGTCGTACATAACTTATAATTAACAAAATAATCATGCTACTTACTCTAATAGTCGCATATCAAAGGGGTTGAGTGTTAGCGACTGATACACGTAATGTTTTTTCACTATAATTCTCATTATATTGATTTTATATTAATGACTAGCCGTACCCGTGCGCTCCGCTGCACCTGTTAGAAATAAATATAAAGTAATTACATAATTAAAATAGGACGTTTGATCCAGGGAACAACTTTTACAACAGCGCAAGATAATCTGCTTCGCTCATTACCCATTTTTTTTGCATTGCATTTATTGCATATATATTTCATATATTTTAACACGATTCAATTGAGCATAGTTAAAATTTGAATTATAAAATAATGGATTGCTAAGCTAACGTTCTATTACTGCATACTAAATCAATACACTCTCGTTGTTCGTTAATTCTCTGAGATTAAAATGAGTGTACATAAATATTATTTTAAGAAATACAGAAAACGAATGTACAAAATAGCTTATCAAATTTTCTGTGCATAAGAAGCTATTTTAATCTTACCTGTCTTCGATTTACTCAGACGTTACTGTAATAACATTATAGCATTATGTCCATCTAGAGAAACTACACTTTCCAATGGTGAAATAATAATTAATTATACAAATCTGTTATTTTAGCTTCTGATATTACTTCATACAAACACAGAAACATTCTCTGTAGGCTATGTTTAATAGCTTTCGATTGTTGATGTCCAAGACCCCTGTTTCGATTGGTGTTGTCCAAGGCCCCTTATAGATGAAGTCATTTGTCCTTAATTCATTGCACCGTCTTAGATGGCGTTATTTTAATTTCAAAACTCATTTATCTCATTAAATATCAGTCCTATCAAAATTTTGTAAAGAATAACACTTATCGGAAATCATTTTTAAAGAAACGTTTGTTATGTAACATTTTCCAAAAAAAAAAAATCAATTATAAGTGAGATATTTCTATTTATTTAATTCAGGCTCCCTTATAACCCCCCTTTTAAATAAAGTCTTTTGAATGCCATATAGCCTAAAATCTAAGTTACAACGAAGTTAATTTATATTCCAATTTTCATATAAATCGGTTCAGCCATTATCGCGTGAAAAGGTAACAAACATACAGACAGACATACAAACAAAAATGTCAAAAATGCGATTTTCGGTTTCAGGGTGCTTAATTATATATGTTAGGACCAATTATTTTTGGAAAATCGAAAATTACCAGAAAAATTTCGGCTACAGATTTATTATTAGTACAGATTTATAACATTTTGTCCTTATGCAATATTTAGTGTGTTAATCATATAAGCATCCAGTGACAATTCATTGTTGAGTTACAATGATTATTGTAAATGAACGTGTGGCTGACATTTCATTACCGATAATATATAAATAAATAAATTTAGCTTCCCTTATGAAAAGGTTGCCAGATTTGACAAAGCGTATTACATATAATTTGGGAACACACCTAAAGGGTAAAATTATTTACATTTGAAACGGTTAGGGAATCGAATATACAAAACGTCAGAAAAATTTACACCTAAATAGCGTTTGTCCTCATTTACAGTTAAGAAGGGAGGGGGAAATATCATTAGATAGCTTAGAATGATTTCAATGTCATATACCGCGAGAAAAATAACAGTACGGATTTGTTGGCATTTATATCTAAACCAATCAACAGCCATCGGTTAAAATAACTTGAAATTTCCATAATCACTCCCATACAAATGATTTCTCAATATCTGAACGGATCCTTTGAGGGCACTAACGGCTATTTCCTTCACAATGCTGTGTGTTAGCCCCAGGTTTTTACATTTGTTGGCAAAGAAGGAGGGTATGGTACCTCGTGCTCCCATCATCAGAACTATTACATCAATGTGGGACAGGCTATATTTTTCCAAACTTTAGAATATGATATTACAAAACTTATAATGTTAAAATTTTTATAAACATAAGATTGGAAAACTAGCAGACGAAAACGGACGGCAGACACTGAGAGCAGACAAATTGTTAAGAAATACAGAAAAATAATGCAGTGGCAAGTGTAAGTACAGCTTTTATACAGGGTGTTTGAAAAATACGGGGCATAATTTCAGGTATGTATATTCCACATGTAGACAATCAAAATAGTTCATTACAGCATGTGTCCGGAAATGCTTCATTTCAGAGTTATGGCCTTCACAACATTGAAATTCACCGGAACGTTTCTTTCCGCAGGTCGTTGTCATTACAGAAGATGTTCAAAATGTCCACCTCCTGCTTGAATACAGACCTCAGTTCGAAGTCTCATTGACCTGCGAACAAGATCCCAAACTCCAGGAGTATTGCGTATGTCCTCAGAACATGCCACAATTCGACGTTGCAAATGATAAGGATACAATTGATACTCTTTCTACAGTCTCCAGACAGTCGTATGAGTAACATTGACTTGCAACGCTACCCTTCGTGTGCTGATAGAAGGAGTCATGTTTACAGCCTCCAGAATCTCCTCCTGTACTTCTGGAGTTGTAGATCTTGGTCGTCCCCTTCCCAAACCAGGAGAGTTAAATTTTCCATTCTCGCACAGACGGTAATGGAGACGTACAAATGTCTTCCGGTCTGGACATTGTCGCTGTGGGTACCTCTCCTGGTACAAACGACGAGCCAGCGCAGCATTGCCGTCCGCCTTACCGTACATGAAGTGTATCTCTGCCAGCTCTTGATTTGAATACATGTCGCACAGTCTAACGCGTACACAACACTGAATGTAACCTTCGCCTCGGAATGAACTGTCAGAGTGCCCTCTTAATGTCTCCTTTGACGGCAACGACCTGCGGAAAGAAAAACGTTCCGGTGAATTTCAATGTTGTGAAGGCCATAACTCGGAAATAAAGCATTTCCGGACACATGTTGTAATGAACTATTTTGATTGTCTACATGTGGGAAATACATACCTGAAATTATGCCCCGTATTTTTTAAACATCCTGTATATACGGTATAAACACTTTCAACGTATTTATATTATGCCATGATACGTACACAATTGGTTTACACCCATTGTAATGTTTTTATTTCAGGTGGCTATGTTTATAATGGACGCTGATGTAGCTATCAATATGAACATAAAGGACCAATGGGCATAGACTCTTCGCGCGTCATCAGGCAATTAGTAATTTGATTGGCTAATGAAAAATGAGATAACCTATTGAGTGTATAGAAGCCTTGCTTCTGTATAGCACAAATGAAATATTACATATCAATTATGCTCTTTCAGATGATATTAGGTTTGTTCGCACAGCTGTTCCAAACTGGTTTGAACAGTTCCGATCATGCGCATATGTATTTTACTATTCGTACAGCGCAAATTTCAAACTCTGTTCCTGACTAGTAGCCTATATCATATATAGATAGGTAGGTCGGCCTAATAGATTTTGAAGTTAACAACTTTTGTCAGGTTTACTACGCTGCCATCTAGTTGTTACATAAGGAGTCACGTCATAATTCCCATTTGAATTGCATTAGCGACTGTAATGCCATCTAGTGTTCGTTTACGGTGGACGGGTGGCGATCCTGGCGGTTGTTCTCTTCAAAGTGCAAACGATTTTACCATAGCGATGAGGGAGCTTCCACCGTCAGTAGTGTGACACATTTTTTATTATTGTATGAAATTTAGCAAGTTATTTCTTATTAATCTCATTTACCAAATGTATGTATATACTCTTTGAGAACTTGCAAAGTCATGTACAATATTTTGTTAACAACAGTCAAACTTAATTAATCCTACCTTTATTTTTTACACGTCAGCAGTGTGACAATTTTTAGACTGATGTGAAGTAATAGAAAACAATGTGATATGTTACTGCAAAATTGAAAATGTTGGACTAATTACAGTGATTGAATACACAAATATGAGTCTTTCAATGCATCTATCTGGTTACATATATGATCTAGGCTAATAGTCACGAGTTCGTACAGCATGTCAAATTGTCACGAATCGATTCCTGACAGTCGGAATTCATTTGCGAATCAAGTGCAAACCAATCTCTAATCATAGATGACGCATGCGCATTAATATAGTCTAGTTTTGCCATTGTTTTCTGCATGTTATTTACAACATAACCTATACCAGTATCCCCTGAATATATAATCGTATTTTTATTACTGTTGTCTTCGTATAATTGCCATTTTTCGGGAAAGTAATACTATATATAAGCGTGAGTACTATTCTAAAGCTTTATCGCATAAGTTATAAGCGTAGACATATTATTATTTTTTATTCAATAGCACTGACATTTAATTCTCTGTATACGTCATGCCAAGCTGTTTTTAATTAATTTGTAAAATATATAGTATTGACGAAGATAATGATTTTATTTTAGTTCTCTTTTAAAACAAAATTCACAGTTTGTGATTATGAGGAGTATGCTCTTGGTAAAGATGACGCTATACTTCAGAATACCACGTAAGTACTTATGTAGCAAGACTGTGCAAATTGAAAATAATTTTAAAATATGTTTTTATTGATGGTACAAGGGTAGATAAATAAATAAATAAATAAATAAATAAATAAATAAATAAATAAGTGCATAAAATAAATGTCTGTTGCACCAAAAATAAATAATTTAATGCTGAAATAACGGTATATATGTACTTACGCGGTATAATTCTGAAATCGTTCCCACATTAATTGTAACAAAATTATTTTCCGGAAGTGTTTTAAAATATAAGTTAGGTTAATTTAGGCCTGTAATTGTTCTTTCAGATGTCTGATTCAAACAATTCTAGTGATAACGATATGCAATAAATATCAAGCGGAGATGAGTTAGGCTTGCTGGAGTTATTTGAGGAAAGAGACAAGCCTAAAAATGAAACCTATTTTCAACATGTTATCCCTAGGTACAATAACAAGAATTTATTATTTCCGTGTAACCCGCCATGTAGCACAGAATCTCTCTCAACAATTTCAAGTATAACAATATTTTAATTAATTGTCGTAAGTTAAAACACTTATCTAGACGGCAGTGGTTCCAACCAGTTTGAAAATGCGTAAGTACAGCTGAAATCACGGATGATTTGAAATTGACTTTCAAACCGATCATGCGCAATAGATGAAGCTGGGACAGTTTGCAAACAGTCTTCAAACCATCACAAACTTGCTGTACGAACAAACCTATAAGTTTTCATTTTAAAATGCTTCCGATGACGTCATAACTCTCACAACAATAGTCGGAAAAAATGTATTGTTTCGATAAAAATTATTTCTTTCTACATACAAGGTTTGACGTGTCTCAGCTCTTTGTCGAAAATGTAATTATGCATTACTTTTAAAATGTATTGTACATTCACGTTTTCATAAGAATTGAGATTTGTAGTTTCCAAAGAAGTTAGTAATAGAAAAAATAACTTTCCCGCTACTCCTCTGAGAGAACTTATTATTGTTTTATTTACTCACGTAATCCATACCGAAAGTTTCTAATTATTACGAGATATCCGAGGAAAGGAACTGGTCATTCTACCCCATTATCTCCTGGCCTAGTTGTCTCATGAGTGATGCCTTGTTGGTGTCACTTGTAGGTTCCAGACCTGTCTTCGGACAGTTGACTAAACGCATGCGTCAATACAACATGCCTGACTTGAACATGTCTAGTCAAAATAGCAGAAATTATTAGTGAATTATTACTTTCATGGAAACCGATCTGTCAAACGAATATTATCGACCTGAATAAAGGTGTTTTCTTTTTCTCTTTGAGATTGTCTGGCGACCGAAGCACACGAACGATTTACCGCTTTAGGAAACTTCCTTTTGACTATTTACTTCAGTATATCATATGTCACAAGAGTTTTTCGAGTTGTTCACAAAGTTTTATGGCTACCAATAAAAGCAATATAGTTTAAAAGCATTTTTCCTCGACATCTAGTACGAAGACAGTTACACACATATTAAGGAGTAAAATTACACGCTTCATATAAAACGTACATCAGCTTTTGCGCGATCATTTTCGTGATTTATGTGGTGATCAATAAAATAAACTATACATTCTGATAAGCTCAGGTTGCTGTGTAATCACGACATAATTATGTCACCACAATTCTTAGTTTCTTCAGGACGGGTAATTGTTTTACCCGCCCTGGTTTCTTATTTACCTTACTTAAATAAAATAGATAATCTAATCAATATTATATTCTCTTGCATTATTCATGACTGACTACAAATATTCTGGCGATTTTTCAACTCTACGCCTGAAGAAATTCTGCAGTTTGAAGTTGAAATAATCGTCAAGCCAATTTGAAAGAGTAGCTTCGTTATTAAATGAGTACCTCAGTGGAAAAACGGCAGATCCCAACTCAAAGCAATTGTGAGATAATTGCAGTTAAAGTTTATTGTAAATTACTACTGATGTATAGGACATACATGTATCAAACCTGGCTTAGAGGAAAGGAGACAGATATACAAATACGACTGCAAATCGGTAGTGCCATAGATATAAACATAGTGTATCAGTATCTATCCAAAATTGAAGATAGCATTACAGGCGTATATATGACTATTCAAACTCTGTCTCATCATCAATAAATTCGATGTTTTCACCCGTACTTGTGTCATTTACAGTCTCAAAATTTCTGTAAAAGTCATGATAAACAGGATGAATCAGTCGTAAGAGTTTCATTAGGTCATTATAGGCTACTTGGACAGCTTGATGCAGTGGCCACTTGGGTATCTGAGGTTGAAAGTGATCACTGTGCTTACTTGTCGACCCCTTCCTTTTTGTGTTTACTTTTATCTACTCATCTTGATGGCCATACGTATAACTGAGTCCAATAATCTTAGGTTAATTTTTACACAGTGACGTTGATACAAATTAAACATTTCCTGAATAGAGTGGACACTTGAGATGTACGTCTTATTTGGGATTCTTGATCTACTGTAATGTGACTGGTACTTTGGAAATGACCGTATGTGTTTCCTGATCTCTTCTTTGTCCTCATCTTTGATTTTGTGTAGCCGACTTGTATGCCTAACTCTCTGATCTTGCGAAGGTGTGATCTTGCGTCTTTGGAGACGTTGGTGTCGTATTAATGTTTTCACGTAGAACGGGGAAACCGCGTAAAACTCACACAGGAAACACGTATCATAATTAAAATAATAATAATAATAATAATAATAATAATAATAGTACTAATACTAATAAATTAATAATAATACTCGTACTAATAGTAATACTAGTACTACTACTACTAATAATATAATAATAATAATAATAATAATAATAATAATAATAATAATAATAATAATAATAATAGGCGTACCTCGTACTGTTCGCAATCTCCGTACTGTCACACAAAATATTGACAACAGGGCTTTCTGGCACACAGAAACTCGCCGATTGTTACTAGGAACACAGTACGTGTAAGTCCAGTTTCTTTGCGAATAGTCTCGATTCATTCTGTATTTTTTAAGCCTTTCTCTTCATACATTTTTCAATAAGGCCAAAACAGTTAGGTGTTCTGTCTGTTGTAGTCTCCCATATCACAGAACTCCATAAAGAGCGTGTCTTTTTGTCCGGTGGTAAGGCTACTGTATTGGCATACCGACTCGGACATTCGACAACACGACACCAAATTCACCCTACACTTTTTAACACGTGTTTGTGCGATGCATTTATATATTCCTCCTCTCCACTTCTACATATTTTTCGTTTATTTTTCACTCAATCCCGGGAAGTTCGTGATTGTTTTCTAGCTTTCCAGGAGCAACTTAGCCACTCCACTCGTTACGGACACCATTCTGAGACTGGTTGGGATATGCCGATCTTCCACTAGGCTAGAGTGTGGCAAGCAGTTTTGCAGAAGCAAAGAATACAGTTTACAGCCAAACAACATATCTCAACACAACAACTAGTTTCTCAATATGTTACTAGAACGTAGCAGTGTGAAATTCAATTGAAACATGCATTTTGACGGCAGGTTGGGATCTGCCGTTTTTCCACTGAGGTACTCAAATGATATTTCCCGGAGATTCTTTACAAAGAGCGAAAGATCGAAATCTGAAGAAGAAAGTTCAGTAGATTAGGACAGATGTGGAATAACCTAACCGAGGTCTTGGATATTCTTTTCATTCATGTTAACAGTAAGCGGACGGATATTGTAATTCTCCAAATTCACTTTGTGCTGTCCTTCCGGTCATTTTTCTTGAATTGCCATCTCATGAAGACTGAGTTGTTAGCAATAAATCTTAGCACACATGATTGTATTCCTAGGAAGCATTCATAGTTGATGACTCTTTCTTTCTCAAACTAGATACAAACTAGTATCTTACGTTGATAGATACCAGCTGTCAGAGGGAGTTGCTCTTTCGTTAGGATAGAGCCATACCTTTCTTTTCTTTGTTTTGATATAATGGTACTATTTTTGTTAGTTATAACTACAGTCCGTATTCCAGCTACCTATAAACTGGAATGAAGTTGCCTGATTCGAAGTATGTATGACGTCACAGCGCAGGTACAGTTACGTTCGTATACAAAATAGTTACGCATCTTCTGCCCTCTTCCTCTAGAAAGTGAAAATCAGGACGCAGTCATAGTGAGTAGTCTTATCGATCACTGCTCTTACTAGTCGTATTATTTAAATAACTACATCTTTGTGGCTGATTGAAAGTTCATTGCAGGGGTAAAATGCCTTATGTAAGACACTCAAGCGTGTAATATTGCAGGGCATAGCTCAGGATATTTGAACTAATATTTTCACTGTCAATATAGACAACATTACATATACACTGTATAAAATAAACGTAAAAGTGACAAAAACAGTGCACTGAAAGACACTGCAATACCAAAAGGTATGGAAAGTGTGTTGAACGTAATCCAAAACAATCAATATCATCAAAACCTGAAAATTATGAAGATATTAACTCCACGTTTAGCATGGATTTGTGTAGTCTACCATGATGTTCAGTGTCAACATCCCAATTAATAAATTAAATAAAATACATTTTAGAGAATTTCTAATAAAGTACAGTAGTGGCAAAAAAAAAACCGGACCGATCCTTGTAGCTGATTTCAGAGTCACAAATTCAAATTTTACTAGTCACAAAACACATCCATCTTGTATAATTAATTGCAACAATGAAATTTATTGCATTTGTTCGATTCTTACCGTCTTTTGTTTTCTTCAGTGCCTCAAACTTACAGACGAAAAAATTTTGAGAGTTTTATTTTCATCTGGAATCAATATTACGTTTCTACCTCTATTCGGCAAAGATAACTGCGTATTTTTTACATTAAATAGCAGTACATACCTCTGGCTTTACTATCCATATTGAAATTAGCATAGTTTGACACAATACACAGCACAGGATTCCTTTGTATCAGCTACAAGGGTCGGTCCGGGATTTTTTGCCACTACTGTACACAGAAAATTAGTGAGTTTTCAGTGATTAGCGACATATGCAATATCCTAATGAAACGCGAAAAATTATCGGACAATAGGAATATCTTTTACTACATTATCCACCAATAAGGTCATGTGCTAATGAAAGAATTTCTTGTATAATGTAAAATCATTTCTAGTGACGTCTGCATATATTCAAGTTCCGTAACGTACGAGTGCACGTTATTATTCACTGCTAAGATCACGACGAAAATGAACATCAAGACTCAAGCATGTGTTTACTAGCATAGTTTCAGAGTGTCGGGAGCTGACTGTACTCCACGAACACGCAGCGAGACGCGTGTGTTTATATCCTTATCCGTTGCATTACCTGTGTTCGGCGTACTATATACTCAATGTGTCTTTAACTTCAGTCTTTAGATAGCTGGAATACGTAACTAGTTATAACCAATGCTCGGAACTTGGAGACTTGTGTCTTTGCACGTGGCTAAGCGATCGGACTTCAACATCAACAAAGTCCCGCTTCCAGCACAGAGGTACTGCCAGGTCTAGTGGTTTCTGGCTAGAACATATTGATAGTACTATGGTAGGTTGAAATACGTAATTTTATAGCATATATGTAATAAAAATAAACATGACCTATATATCAAGTTTACTGTTCTGTCCTGTACATTTTATTGCAGTATACAACTACGTACATTCGAAGATTTTTGAACCCATAACTCCTTTGCCTGTTAGTTAAACATTGATTTGAAACGAAAAAAAACTTATTTCCAAGTCACATGAAGTGACGGGGTCAAACTTAAAAATACTGAATGTTTTGACTGTCACTGTTTTCTGTTTGATCTTCAGCAGCTGCTAGCTGATCTCATATCTGAGGAAGATAAGAATATCCTAAATTTTTCTCGAGAATAGTTTTAAATTTGTCACTATTAGGGCTGACGTTCGACTTGACTGTGAAGTACTCGTAGATGGACTTCCCCCCTAGGCCTGCTGTTACAAGGTATAATAAGTATAACAAAGACTCTATTCCTTTCTGTAGGCTTAGCCTCAAAATCCTCTTAAGAGCTTCGCCACTGGTAAATAAGAGTTTGATAAAACAGTTTCATACAGAGGTTTTTGGCTTTGTTGCGTAAAACCAGAATCTGACTTAAAAACTTGGATTCCCATTTGGAAGAACTAAGTTGACCTTAAACTGACCGTGATAATCTCCACTAAATAAAAAATGATTAATTAAATTATTCTTCAAACGAAGAACATTATTCAAAGTTGTTCTCTCACAAACATGCTTTTTTCGAGATAAGCAGTTGGAAAATTTTAAAGAAAATGCTCCGTATAAATTGTCTGTTTGTGTGACATACGTCGGAGAGAATTCTTACAGTCTTTTAATGACTTCATCCCTTTAAGAGATGCGAGTTAATATTGTAAGTGCTGTATTCTGAGGTCGCAGAGTGTGCAGGTGGTTGCTATGCCAACAGATTCGACGTGAATGAGGCAGACAGCTCACGCTCCATGATGCATATGTCTATCACGCTCTCATTTTATTAAAGGCATTCTAATAAAGTCTTGAAAGATGAACCGAGGATTCAAAGCCGAGATAATAAAGTGGCATTACTACATGGTAGGCAGAAATCTCTGTCACCACATTATACTGGAAAGTGAGTGAAACATAATATGTAGCAACTGCCACAGAACGAGCCAATATTACTGTGACTGAGGGAATGAATTAGTGTCCGAGTGAGAGAATGAGTGAATGTTTGGGTTGAGGAAATGAGTGAATTTTATAGGCCAGAGATGTCAAGGTCAGAGCACGTGAAAGACTCTACGTGCTATCAAGCGTTCACAGGTTCCAATGAAGCTATTCTGCAAGCAGTAGCGGTGAAAAAGATGGAATGAGCAAAATGGACTCTATTGGCCTACTACTGCAAGATGAATTAAACTGCTCTTCAGTAATAGATAATGTGTTACGCTCATACAAGAAAACAAGAAATAAAAGCATATTTGCAGCATGTGCTTCTCTATTAATGCAAATAATAAACATAGTTTCTCTTTCACTTAAACAGTCTTACATAATGAGGGCTATAATTAGCATAATTATTGTTATTAACTGCATAATAATGTACTACTTATATGAGCATCATCACACTTCTAGAAACAAATTTAAATTCCTGACTTCTCGCGTAATTCAGAAGTGCTTTTTTTTATTTTTTGCCGACCTTAGTCTTCTTATATCCGGTGAAATGTATTTCCTGCAGAAAAATAATTTCTAATGGAAGACCTGAATTGGCTAACATTTCAGGTCCATTGAATAAATTTTTCAGGACGTTAAAGAAACTATATAGGATTGCATTATGAGCATTGAAATAAATATTTGTGTGATTCCAAAACTTCCCGCGCCGTGGCGTCGTGGTCTAAGGCATCCTGCCTAGGACTCGCGTTACGGAATGCGCGCTGGTTCGAGTCCTCATGGGGGAAGAAATTTTCTCATGAAATTTCGGCCAGTGTATGGGACCGGTGTTCACCCAGCATCGTGATGAAATTGAGGAGCTACGATAGGTAGCGAAATCCGGTTGCGAATGCCAGCTATAACGGCTGGTGGGATCATCGTGCAAACCACACGATATCTCCATTCTGGTTGGATGATCGTTCACCTCTGCTTCGGCATGTGGGCGTGAGGCCAGCAGCCGGCTGGTCGGTCTACGCCCTTCACGGGCTGTAGCGCCACGGATTATTATTTATTATTATGATTCCAAAACACAGGCTTAGAGTCGGACTTGAGATTTTTTTTCTTACAAAATGGTAGCCTATGTAAAACACAACTTGTTAGGCAAAAAGTCGAATTCGGTAAATTTTGGACTTGGGATGTTTGTCAATGCAGGTATTCAATTGTAACTGTGTTGGTATATTTTCTGGGTTTGATGACACACAACTTGGGCTGGAGTAGGTCAATAACTTTAAATCATTTATGGAACTCTTCCGAGAAATTTTTTAAAACATTGCAATATTTTACACTGTTGAACAGGAGTTCAATGACTGAAGGCGTTGGAATTATAAAAATTGTGCTGTAAGATCTATGACATCAACAACGAAATCTTCATCCGAAAGCTTTTAACAATATCTGTCGACACAAAATTAATTAATTCTTTCCTTGCGATCTCAAATTAAAAACGTTCAGATGCTCGAATATATCCTTGAGAAAATTAAGTTCCTCGATCCATGTAGCGTCAACTAGTTCTGGACTGTCTCTATTTCTCTATTATGAATTCTGCTAAATATTCACGCAATTCAAAATATCTAGACGGAACGTTTTCTTGGCTTAACCAAAGAATATCGCAATGGTAAGAAACATCGTCAAACTGAGAATTTATGTACGAAAATCTGGACAATTTATAGACACAACTCGTAACTGACATGTAACGAATCTACGCCATTAAAATGCACACACTTTTGGTTCTACTTTATTCTGTAAACATAAATTACAATGCTCTGAGGAAGAATCTCTACAATACATCTTCACATACATTTACTACTATTTAATGTCAATAAAAAATCTAATTTGAATATTATATCATTCTGTAGATGAACTAATAATTTCAGGCGTTCGACACTACTTGTCTTTGTAACTAAATAATTTCCACAAATCAACACAGAGCATCACCTCATCTTTCACTTACATAAGAAGTCAAGAGTCTAGTCAGTCTGAAACTTACTGAACGACTTCTTCGTCAGTATGTAATGTACAACCCTTGTGTCCACCAATGACTTGTACCCGTGCCTTACGTGCTCTGATCAGCGCATATGGGGTGTGAGCACGTTTGCGCTCTCGTTAACAACACTGGTATAGGCGAAGAAATTAGTGTTCGAGTCAGTGAAAAGGACGTGAGTATACGAGTGCGGGAATAAGCGAGTTTCTCGATGAGGGAATGAGTAAGAATTTTAGTATAGAAATTAGTGAACGCATGAATGAGTGACAGAATGAAGTTATGAAACATAAAATATGAAGAACAGTGAAACGTAAAATGTAAAGAACAGCCACAAGAGATAGAAAATGAAAAACGTAAAATGTAAAGGTGAAGGTAAAGGTAGACAATCACGTGCTACGATGGTACTTGGGAGACACGGAGTAGAGCTTTTGCTTTTTGATCTCGATACTAGAATGAGGTGGTGTGATCGGTACCATGGTCCGACCTCCTTTTATCTCTTTAATGTCTCGGTACTCAGTTTGATAGGAGGCTGAGTGAACTTCAGAGGCGTTTTGGAAGTTTGGTAACTATAAAATCCCGTCACCACCCGGGACCGAACACTGGACCTTCCAGTCCGTAGCTAGCTGCTGCGGTCGCCACGTGAAATGTAGAGAACAGTACAATGAAAAATGGAGTTAGGCAGCATAAGATGTAGAGAATAGTCAGAAGAAAGTTGGGATTAGAAAACATGAGACTAGAGATCAATCAGAAGAAAGACAGTGTTAGAAAATATAAGATGTGGAAAACAGTCACAAGAAAGATAAAGTTAGGAAGCATTAAAATGTAGATAATAGTCAGAAGAAAGTTGGGGTTAGGAAGCATGAGGTGTAAGGAACAGCCAAAACGAAGATGTTGTTAGGAAGCATAAGGAGTAGAAAACAGTCAAAAGAAAATGGAGTTAGGAAGCATAAGGTGTAGGAAACAATCAGAAGAAATATAGAGTTAGGAAGCATTAGGTGTAGGGAAGCATCAGAAGAAAGAGAGAGTTAGGAAGCATAAGGAGTAGAAAAGTCAGGAGAAAATGGACTTAGGAAGCATAAGGTGTAGGGAACAGTCAGAAGAAAGATAGAGTTAGGAAGCATTAAGGTGTAGGGAACAGCCAACACGAAGATGTTGTTAGGAAGCATAAGGAGTAGAAAACAGTCAGAAGAAAATGGAGTTACGCAGCATAAGGTGTAGGGAACAATCAGAAGAAAATGGAGTTAGGAAGCATAATGTGTAGAAAACAGAAGAAATATAGTTAGGAAGCATAAGTGTAGGGAACAGTCAGAAGAAAGATAGTTAGAAAGCATAAAGTGTAGAAAATAGTCAGAAGAAAGATAGAGTTAGGAGGCATAATGTGTAGAAAAGTCAGAAGAAAATGGAGCTAGGAAGCATAAGGGGTAGAAAACAGTAAGAAGAAAGATAGAGTTAGGAAGCAAAAGGTGTAGGGAATAGACAGAAAAAAGATAGAGTTAGGAAGCATAAGGTGTAGGGAAGAGTCAGAAGAAAGATAGTTACGAAGCATAAGGAGTAGAAAACAGTCAGAAGAAAATGGAGTTAGGAAGCATAAAGTGTAGGGAACATCAGAAGGAAATGGAGTTAGGAAGCATAAGGAGTAGAAAACAGTCAGAAGAAAATGGAGTTAGGAAGCATAAAATGTAGGGAACAGTCAGACGAAAGATGGTTACGAAGCACAAGGAGTAGGAAACATCAGAAGGAATTGGAGTTAGGAAGCATAAGGAGTAGAAAACAGTCAGAAGAAAATGGAGTTAGGAAGAATAAAGTGTAGGGAACAGTCAGAAAAAAGATAGAGTTAGGAAGCATAAGGTGTAGGGAAGAGTCAGAAGAAATATAAAGTTAGGAAGCGTAAGTTGTAGGGAACAGTCAGAAAAAATATATAGTGAGGAAGCGTAAGGTGTAGGGAATAGACAGAAGAAAGATTGAGTTAGGAAGCATAAGGTGTAGGGAACAGTCAGAAGAAATATAGAGTTAGGAAGCATAAGGTGTAGGAAACAGTCAGAAGAAAGATAGAGTTAGGCTGCATAAAGTGTAGGGAATATACAAGAGAAAGATAGAGTTAGGAAGCATAAGGAGTAGAAAACAGCCAAAACAAATATGGAGTTAGGAAGCATAAGTAGTAGAAAACAGTCAGTAGAGAGACAGAGTTAGCAAACATAAGATGTAGAAAACAGACACAAGAAAGGTGAAGTTACGAAAAAAATTATAAAATCAGTCAGAAGAAAGACTGAATGAGAAAACACAAAATGTAGAAAACAGCAGCGTATTTGGAAGATGGGTTTAAGAATCCTGAAATGTAGGGAAAAATTAAAGAAAAGTTATAATCAATAACAAAATCATATTAGAAATTAACAAAACGAATAAAGAAAGATTAACAACGGAAAGTTAATTGAATGTGCAAACTTATCAGAAAAAATTAGAGAATTTTACTACTGGACCACGGAACCACTGATTGACAAATCACCTGTTGAGCAAACTGAAAGTATTATCTGCCACAATCAGTAACTTGACAGAATAGAAAGCCGCTAGAACATCATTTTCTCTTCGAAGAATGTATATCTTCATGAAATGGCGGTAAACCTATTTGTGTGCACATAATGATATTCCATTACAGAATGGTAACTGAAATTATATACCTAGCTTATTAAAGTAGTGTGATGCACGGAGATATTCTAATTTAGTAAGATCAATTTCCTTCCCTTTCATGTGGAGAGTGATATAAAAATACCATTGCGTGTTACGAAGGGATGATAGCAACATGAAATGCGTGCTTTATTCTTACTGAAAGGATGTGAGTCCGGACACGAAACTATATTTAATTTTAGCATCATCCAATGAAGTTAAAACATAAATAAGAACTTCTCAGTATCTAGGATTCAGTGCTGTAAACATACAGAAACAGATAGAAGGACCACGTCACGAGAATTGAACCTCATAGACTAGCACACAAGTTATTGTATTATATACTTACACCAAGAAGGAAAATTGGAGGTCCGAGAAAACATTGGGCAGATCTTTTCGAAGCCGGGACAGGCCATGAGGCCTAACCCGTGAAGTGAATGATGATCTTACTTATAGAGGAGAAATATACAGGGTCTTTCAAAAAGAGTGAACCGATTTCATTAAGCTATATTTCCCGAACAAACAGTAATACTATATTTCAACCAAGACACATGTATTTGACTGATGTAGCAGTTTTGTTCCCTCTCCTACAGGTGTTCAATATGACCACAACCCGCAGCAAGGACCACATCAAGGCGATAGGCGAATTCCTCCCAAACGGGTTGCAGCATATCACGATCCACTGAGTTGATTACACATGTTATCCGCTCTTTAAGGTCATCCAGGATAGTGAGTATTGTCCGTGACGTATTCCCACAGGAAGAAGTCGCAAGGAGTGAGGTCTGGGGATCTTGGAGGCCATGCGGAGAGAGCACGATTCTGAGCACTCCTGCGACCAATCCACCGTTGAGGCACTGATCCATTCAAAAATGGTCGCACTGACAAGCCCCAATAGGGTGGTGTTCCATCTTTCTGGAAAACGAAGTCACGTGGGTGCGTGATGGCGGATGTTCTTGGGAGAGGGGCTGTATTGCACGTTGTTAAATCTCCTACGGAAAGCACGTTGTACTGTGACCACAGAATTGGTCCTCGCGAACTCAAGAACACAGAACGCTTTTTGCTGAGGTGTTGCCATTCTGAGACTAATGCGGCAAATGCTGTGAACAGCAGGTCGAGAAGAGGGGGCACGACAGAGCACTCTGCCGGCAACTATTCGAATCTTGAAAATACGCTCTTTGTAATGGCATGCGTAGAAAGGGGGGGGGGGAATCACGTGACAGATATTTACGTAACGGGTCCCTTTTATTTAAATTATTATAAACAACAGTATAATATTATCTAGACGTCCAATTCCTAACAGCAAATGTTTTCAGAAAAGAACTAAGACAGCCCAGCCACTAGTCTTTATAGAGGGGGGGGAAACCGGGATGCGCCGTAACCAAACGAGCGCACAGTACCTTTGCGAAAATGTGATTCAATAATGAATACTCTTTCTTCCCTGGAAAATGCGATTATATTTCTGGAACGTACTATAATAATAATAATAATAATAATAATAATAATAATAATAATAATAGCTTTATTTAACCTGGCAGAGTTAAGGCCGTAAGGCCTTCTCTTACACTCAACCAGGATTAAAACTTGCTTACACAGTTGAACATAAAACTGGATCGGAATTATGTAATTACATCCTGTTACAATTTAGGTACATAATGAGATCAAAAGAGGTAGTTACATAAAATTTACCTCATAAAATAAAAATAAACATAGTGGAATACATATTAATGTTGTTAGAATCAAATATGAATCACATAAAAACAGAAGCCGATAATTCAATAAAAAATGTGCACAGTAGAAATAAAAATAAACACATTAGTATATATATATATATATATATATATATATATATATATATATATATATTAGTATTAGATTACAATTAAGTAGGATTTACATAATTAAGCCAGAAACCGACAACTGAATAAAATGTACACAAACAAATAGATTAATAATAAAAAAAACAACACAGTGGGATACATATCGGCGTTAAGTGATAAATAAACACGATTTAGATAATAAAAATAAGAAACAAAAAAAAAATAAAAATAAATACAGTGGAACACATTCCATTAAATATCTGCAACGCGTTAGGTCTGGCAACTCATCATAAGATATTTTTCTAATTTACATTTAAAGGAAGTTAAAGTTCGGCAGCCCTTGACTTCAGGCGGCAGAGAATTCCATTGACGAGAAGTAGCAACAGTGAAAGATGAAGAATAAAGGGATGATGTGTGCAGTGGTATTTCTAGCGTGTTATATTCACTCAGTACTGTTTACTATGAACGTAAGACGACTATGACTGCATATGCGGCCTTGGTTCTGTGTGGAGGAGCGGGTGGAAGTTTACTAATAAAAGGGTTGGGAGTGAAGTACATTCAAAAACACAGATACAAGAAAAATTGAAGTAAAAATAAAATTATGTCTCCATAGTATTGATTATATGTAATTTCCTCGTATTAAGATTCTCTCAATGGGTGTGGTTATGATGCATGGTAACTAAATGTGATATTTCAAGCATAATTTGCAATACTTCTTAGTTATTTGTTCTTTCAAGAGCGAGAAAAGTTTCAAAATAAGATGCTACATTTATCCTACGCTTCGATTCAATTGTCTATCTTTCTTTAAAGCGCCGTTCCTGCGTCACAGTTGTGTCTATTTGAATGTACTGTGAATGGTAGCATTTAATGGAATGTTTTCTAGTTTTTATATAAAAGTTTTGCTTACATCTAAGTTTGCATTGTGAAAGTAACCATACAGCTGAGTTGACACAGCGCTCCCGATTCTCAATAGACACCGGCAAACAGACTAGAAACGTTAATGTATCACACAAGTTCTTCCTCTTCTCTCCGTCATAGAATGTATTTCTCTCTATCTCTATTTCCTTTCAATTTCCTTTACTTCTTTAAGTCTGTTTTCATCTCCTCTTACCAGTCTTTTATTCATAGTTAACAGTTCTCTTTTTAACGCTTCACATATTTCCGTCAACCTTCCGTCCTGTTTTCCTATCACAATAAGAATCCTGAACTCTCTATTTTCTTATTGCTTTCTTTTATATTTTTATGTCCTTTATATTTTTTAAAGTTTAATAACTTTTATCTATGGGCTTACGCTAGACATAAAAATTAAATCGCGCTGTGTGTAACATCAATAAATACCAATAACTCAGTACCTGTAAGTTATGTAATTTATTTTATTCCATAATGAAGATTTTACACATCGTTACTAAAAACATAAAACAATTTGGCCCACTCCCCATCTTCAAACGCTTGCAACGCCCAAAGTACAACAGTTGCATCTATTTAAGTATAGGTAGTGAAACACTAAGTAAGGAGTAAGGGATCCTCCAATCTGTATTCAAATTTCAGCTGACTTTTGTAGTTCAAAAGTTTTGGAACAATATTAAATTAATAAAGCTTTCATATATTCAACAATAATGTTAAGTTGTCCGCTGTGACGTCATCTACATTAAGCTACATGGACGAGAAACAATTGTACCGAACACTCGCCTGAAAGTCCTGTAATAATCACATTTAATAACATTCAGAACATATACACCATAAGGAAAATACATTATATAACGTTACTCAACAGAAACTTGTAAACCGAGATTCACTTGTCAATTCTCTCTTCTGGCTGCTTAAGGTTTTATTTTCTTTCCTTACTGATTTATTTCTTTTACTTCATTTTTCCTACTCCATTCAAATTCGTTCGTTCTTGTTTTCCATCACTCCAATTATGCCTATCACGGTTTCTATGGCCTGACTTTAACAAACCAGTCATTCAGAAGACTGTTGTTTCTGTCCGATAAAACTTGGAGACTGTTGAAAAAGAACAAAATCTTATCCTCAATTTCCCAACATTCCACCTACTCTAAGACCCAATACCACATGGACCTGAAAACACTTTTCATAATTTTTAGAATCCAAAAATCTATTCCTATCCTGTACAAGACAGAAAAATATTTCCGACATACTCTTATATTTTAGAAGTAATATTATCGCAATACTATAAACCCCGGAAAAAACCTCAACCAGGTGAACTTGCCCCGACCGGGATTCGAACCCGGGCCACCTGGTTTCGCGGCCAGACTCGCTGACCGTTACTCCACAGATGTGGGTATATATATATATATATATATATATATATATATATATATATATATAAATTTCTGTAATTTTATAAGTAACTAGCTGATAGAACCTGCGTTGCCCGGGTTTTCCTTTCTGCTTCTATTTTTAATTAAACTGGTTATTAAATTTTCGGAAATCTCGGAAACCTAACTATACACAACCAAAACGAATTGTCTTTACTAAGCTTTCCTCGCCCATAAAGATGAATCTTTACTTAACGTCACTTAACATGAATTAATGAACTCAGCCAAATGCCTGCCAGGGTTAACTCAATTTAAAACAGTTGTAAATCAGCCACCGAAAAGAAAACATTTCATCATGTGCCTGACGTTTAACTGTTGTTTTAAATTTATTTTTTTATTTATTTGTTTTCATTTATTTATTTATTTACTTTATTTATTTATTCTGGTGAAGTTAAGGCTATTAGGCCTTCTCTTCCACACCGCCAGAATTACAAATAAAGTATTAGAAAAATCAAACTATAAATAAAATAAAACCCAACGAAAATATAATTCCTTCTCCTTTTTCTGATCATATTCAGCATCCAATCAATATTATATATATTGTGACAGCGACGTGAGATTCGAACTCACGACCAGCGTCCCGTAAGAGAGAAGATCGCGCGGAGCACTTTGGGACGGCGCGCGGCGGAGAGGGGAAAGGGGCCAACGCGGCGAGAGAGTGGGGAGAGGGAGTGCGCGCGCATCTGGTGCTGGTAGAGAGGAGAGGGCTCTGGATTTTTCTGGAGTGCCATCTCTAGAGACGCGTGGAACTTTCGAGGCTACGTCGATGTGGTTATAAATTAAGGACGCGAAGGAACGACAGCAGTTTTCAGTTATTCAGTCAGTGAGAAAGCCAGAGCAAGCAAGCCAGTCAAGCAAACCGGGAGTCGACTCGAGTGTGCGTCCGCATCTGCGTCAGCATCCGAATGCCTGAGTTCGAGTGCAGGGGACCGCAGTTGGAGGGACCTGAGTTCGAGTGCAGTGGACAGCAGTTGGAGGGACCCGAGTTCGAGTACAGTGAACTGTCTCTGAAGGTCTGTGGTTCGAGATACTGTGAACTCGAGTGACTGAGATAGAAGAACTGTGAACTAAGAACTGATAGTTCTGATTTGTAAATATTAGTTAATATTAACAGTTCATTGTTGTTCGTACTAGTCCAAGTAAATTGTCATTGTCGTCGGTGGGGTTTTATAACGAATATTGTGTTGAGTGAAAATCCAATTGTTGACGAGAGCGTTTAAGGCGAATTGTAGAAAGGAATTATTGTTGTGACGAGTAAATTACATTGTTGTTACTAATAAAATTCACAATATATATATATATATATATATATATATATATATATATATATAATTTAATTTATATTGGAAGATTTTTTTACCTCTTGACCGCGGTACACCCACTTATATTATATCCAGTTTTTTTAATATAACTTGAAACTATATCTCATAAATTCAGAACATATTATATTAATTCTAATTTTACACACAGAATACAGATACAATATTAACTCGCAATAAGTCATTCTTTAACATTAAGACTAATATTCTGAGAAACGTATAGGCCTACCGGTATTTTATAAATTAAGAGATTTTTATTTCCACAACGCTTAACATACTAAATTTGCAACGTGAACAACAATATTTTGAGAATAATGCAATGTTATTTTCAGTGGGCTTATGTGCATTCACATACTACATTAGTAACATGACAAAAGTATCATTGAATTGATTATTGATATGTGTAAAATCTTTTTCTTTTCTTCACTTCTTTGTATAAAATATAGTTGAAGATGTGAAAAACACGCAGTTTTTTAGTTAATGTCTGCAACTTTGAGCGACTGTCCTTGAGCTTCATTTTAATATGGCCATTACAAATGCTAGTGGCATTGAAATTGCAGTTGCTTAAGATTGAGTGAGTATCCTAGAAATACGTGGAATAAAAACACCTCCTTTTATTTTTGCAGTTAATATTATCAATTCTATTACGTTTCGTATGAGTTTTTCACACCAATTCTTATTCGTGCATAATTTTGGTGGGTCAATATTTCGCAATAGTACTATTGGTTGTTCAATATTAAGTAAATTATATGGTAGCAATCCTTGTAGTTTCAAAGAATTCTAGACTTCAGTTGCATAAAACAGTTTGCTCACTATCTACAAAACTGCATCGAAGAATTCATAATACGGTCCTAGAATACGTAAAGATACTTATTGCATGAATTATCTATTTTTAGCCTTCATTGATCTGTAACAACAATGTAATTTAATTTCGTGTTAAAATTTCCAAGGCCTCGTGAATGTCATGTTGAATACAACAGACAATAATAAAAAAAACCAATTGACTGTAGAATATTTTGTATTTTAATATTATGCATGAAGATTTTATCTATTTATTTTTATTTTTTATAATTTTAATTAATTTAACTTAAATTTGCACAATTTTAATGTAGCCTATGTTCTTCTCCTGGTTATGAAGGTTAAATGTGCGAACTTTGGCACATATCGGTCAGAAGCGTGTAGATTTGTATAGGGAACATACACACCCACATACATACATACCCACATTCAATTTTATATATTAAGATAAATCTGTTTCCCTAGTATTTGGAGTACCTGTGGACCTAGAATAGGCTTTGACAAAGTGGTTTCGAGTAAATTGATGAGGATTCTAAAGAAAATTGGTGTGGATTGGAAAGAGAAAAGACTGTTCAGTAATCCGTATATGAAACAACGAGTCAAAGTCTGAATAGGAGAAGAAATGTCAGAAGGAAGCGAAATTGGGAGAGGAGTACGTCAAGGATGCCCTTTACCACCTACTCTGTTCAACATCTACTTGGAGGATTTAGTGAAGAACTGTTTTCAGACCATGGGAGGAGTGACAGTAGGAGGAAGAAGAATACAGTGCATGATTTGCTGATTATATGGCGTTGTTAGCGGAAGAGGAAATGATGCTAAAGAATATGCTACTGGAGCTAAATGACAGCTGTGAGCAATATGGGATGAAGATAAATGCAAATAAGACGAAGAGCATGGTCACAGGAAGAAAATATATAAGATAGACTTGCGAATTCTAAATGAGGCAGTAGAGCAAGTGGACAGCTTCAAATACTTGAGGTGTACTATAAGCAGTAACATGAGCTGCAGCCAGGAAGTCAAAAGGAGGATAGAAATTGCAAAGGAAGCTTTTAATAGAAAAAAGAGAATTTTCTACGGATCTCTGGAAAAGGAAATAAGGAAGAGACTAGTGAAGTGCTTTGTATGGAGTGTGGCATTGTCTGGGGAAGAAACATGGACATTATGGAGAAGCGAATAGAAACATTTGAAATGTGGATATTGAGAAGGATGGAACGTGTGAAGTGGACAGGCAGAATAAGAAATGAAGCTGTGCTGGAAAGAGTGAGTGAAGAAATAATGATACTGAAACTTATCAGGAAGAGGAAAAGGAATTGGTTGGGTCACTGAGGAGAAACTGTCTACTGAAGAATGCACTGGAAGGAATGATGAACGAGAGAAGAGTTCGGGATAGAAGAAGATATCAAATCATAGATGACGTTAAGATACATGGATCATATGAGGAAACGAAAAGAAAGGCAGAAAATAGGAAAGATTGGAGAAAGCTGGGTTTACAGTGAAAGACCTGCCCTTGGGCAGAACACTAGATGAAATGAATGAGTGCTTCATAAGCGGCAGACCTGTTCACATTATATTTTAGCAGTGAGAATTACATACTTTTTTTCAATTTAGAACTTAAAAATCTATTTTAGTAATGCTATAGAAAGTACAAACCTGTTTGAACACACTCTAGAGCAGGTAGGTCTGTCCTAGTCATTCTTTAGAAGCTATTTATAATATAAACGAAAGTGTTCTGATTTCAAATGAGGTTGCTGATAAAAAGCTATATCATAATATATTAAAATGATTTATAATTGCATAGCACATACTTTAGAACACTTAGACATTTTCCCATCACATTTATGGAATGAAAATATAATGAATTACGCTTCGTTATGGCTCTATTTTTCTTTTTTCTTTATCCTTTCAGGGTCTTATAAGTCAGTGTCCGTAAAGGAGAGATAGACTAATTCTTTTCGATCATACACGAAACATGGACAATGAAGGGACTTCCAAGGTGAGGAATCAACTCGAAGCAAGTCACCGGCGTAGTTCAGTCGGCTAAGGCACTTGCCTGCCGATTCGGAGTTTTGCTCGGGTGCGGGCTCGATTCCCGCGTGGGTTGATTACCTGGTTGGGTTTTTTCCAGGCTTCCCCCTACCGTAAGGCAAATGTCAAGTAATCTGTGGCAAATCTTCGGCCTCATCTCGCCAAATATCAACTCGCTATCACACCAATTCCACCGACGCTAAATAATAATAATTATTATTATTATTATTATTATAATTATTTATTTATTTATTTCAAATATTAATGTGCAAAACAACAGCACAAGACCAATTACAGTTTAGCACAAAATAAAAAACAAAACAAAACAGAACAAATGATTATGAGAATGAATGACAGAAAATGGCGGTGAGATCAAATATAATCAATATAATGGTCAACATTAACCATTCACCAAATGCAACAAAATAAATGGCAATATCTAACAAATAATAAAAGATATTAAATAACAAGTAAAGAATATCATGCATAAGTAAAATCAAATCAGATCTTGCAAATTGGTACTTTTAATACATCTGGCTATTGGAGAAAGGGATTTAAATAATTTAGTGAAGAAAATTCTTTGACCACGAAAACCTTTCACGGGAATTCTAAGGTAGGTGTTATGTATAAAAGAATCACAATCAATTACACCATTAATAGCATTATTAAAGAAAGTGTAATCAATATCCTGACGTCTCGAATACAGACTGGTACAGTTAAAATATTTACTAGACAGTTCATAATTTAAAGAAGAGGAGTTGGGACGAATCTGAACGCACAAAGAGAAATGAATTTTCTTTGGATATTTTTTAGTTTAGCTGAATCAGTAGACGTAATAGAGTTCCACGCAACAGATGCATATTCTAATTTAGACCTTACTAAAGCATAATATAATGTAAGTAGTGTATCAGGAGAGGAAAAAGAATAATAATAATAATAATAATAATAATAATAATAATAAAAATAATAATAATAATAATATATTTAACCTGGCAGAGTTAAGGCCATACGGCCTTCTCTAACACTCAACCAGGAGTAAAAACTGCGTTACAAAAACACTACAAATTTACAAAGTACACTACAATTTTACACACAAAACTGAATAAGATAATAATAATAAAATGTAAACGACAAGTAAGAAGAGATCAGACATAATATATAACATACAGAAAGAAAGAAAAAAGCATAATAAAAAATGTGAACAGCAGGTTAAAATAAATGAGGCATACAAAGTATAAAAAATAAGACAATTATTGATAATAATAATAATAATAAGAAGAAGAAGAAGAACAGTAATAATAATAATAATAATAATAATAGTAATAAAATAGTGCAGTACAAAGGATACAATGAATCCAATATTTTTAAGTACCCATAGTAAGGAAAATTATGACCTCGTAGTTGATATAGCGTTGTTAAATAACGAAGTAAAGAAACTCGACGCAGGGACCACCTCCTAAAGACAACACGAACACATACATAGACAACGGACAGGACATTCGACGTCGATGTAAAGTAAATTCCAGACCGCCATTCACATTTACAAGTGTAAAAAATCGCAAAAAGTCACACTCAGATTGAATGGCCTCGGGATTTGAACCCGGATCTTTCAAATGTAAGTCAGAAATGACAGCACCTCGGCCACCCTTTTCGGTTTTTATTTATTCCACTTATATTATAAGGCATGGTGAAATGTATATAGAAACGACCTAGATTAATGAGAAATAAGTGTGCCATTTTGCATGCAACGCTAGCTTTGAAATTTCTTTAAAAATAAACAAGGCTATTGTTTTTTGAAATAAGGTTGCTTTCAGATAACTGCGTTTCCGATTAGAGACGGTCGAGAGAAAGAAGATTTTTTTTTTTAGAAAACTGCTGTTAAAAATTCTCTCTCGGCGAATATGGATCCAGGAAAGGGTGTGAAAAGCTAATATTTGCGTACAGTTTGGGTAGGCGTGCCACTGTGAGTCGTTATTTGTTTAATGATTGTTCCGTTCACTGAACACGTCAGCTCCGGAATACGAAACAGGAACGATCACACGCGCCGAAGCCCCGGAGCGCCGTGCCAGGTCGGCAATACACCGTGCATCCGAGCGTCGCGAGGTTGCATGCTCCGCTCCGATGAAATAAAGAACTGCAGGACGCCCACGGCATTGCGTGCTCTATCTGCGAAGTCTGCCGGGATCACACACTGGAAACTCGGAAGCGAAATTAAAAGGGAGGCCATATGACTGCAACACATCACTCTTCGTGCTTTGTGTTCCTTACGCTCCAGACAATTCCTTATGCATCACACAACGCTTCCTCAGAGTTTATTTTGTTAGCATGCGACACGTAACAAATGTTCCACTTGACGATAGCGTCTACGTCGTGCCATGCGACTTGGAGAATAGGAAGGGAGATTGCCTGTTTTCAAATGTACTCCATAATCGTAATTAAAAACAAGAGAAACTTCAAAGAGTACAATCTTAGATGAAACTTTTAATAAAAATACTGGTCAACACAATTAAACATATTTTTTGTTAAAGATAGAGAATGGGTGATATTATAGCATTTATGCTCGACTATGCCGAAATGTAGTAATTATATACCTGGTATCAGCCCTTTAATGAACCTCATTAAAGTACACCTATTCATTAAAGTTCAGGTTTCCCACCAATCACAAAGAACCATTGTAGCAATATGAAAGCGCAAGTATCGATTATTCTCGGATATGCAATCGAAAGACAACTAGCGAAACGTCACAGAGGCTGGAAATCCAATACTGTCGCAGAAGGTTATGTTCAGTTACTATAATAATTAGCGTTAATTGCAAATAATATTCAAATAAATTCAAATTGTCATCTCATTTTTCAATGTCTAAATAAATTTCAAGGTTATATCAAGATTACTCTCTATCAAGGTCAATGACATATTTGTTCCTCGGAAAATATTAATACTTTCGCGTCTGCGCACATGTCACAATTTACGAGATATTGCACAAGGTCACTTCCGCTCCCCAGTCAGATAAGAATAATATGAATACTTACTAATAATTTCAAGTTAGAAATATGGTCGAGCATAAAAAATCGTATAAAATTTGCCTATAATGGTAATTAAGACGCTCGTATGAAAATTATGAAACTTGCTTGCGCTCGTTTCATAAACATACTCGCGTCTTAATTACTACCATTATAGGCTCGTTGCATAATGTACTATTTTCGTCCTGATTTCAAATATGTTTTCAAAATGGTTCATTTTACCTAAAATCTTATTTATTTATCTAAAATGTGTGTGAAATAGATTTTAGGCTATAATTGGCTTGGAAAACATATCTTTTGAGTGTCCAGAGTAGTCTGCCAGAATATTTGGACTTCATTTTTCCTGGTAGTGTCTTTCCATTTCAAAAAAAAAAATCTTGGTGAAAACGCTCCCCATGTTCGTCGCTCACTACCAGAAGGTTTTTAGGAAAGAAAAATAGATGGGAATCCAAGAAGGTATTTCGAGAGACATATTACACCACATCACGTTATAGATCTTAATCAGCTTGCTGACAAGTTCTCTGTAATCTTCTGATCTGTGGTTCCTATATAGTAACAGTCTGTTGAATTATTCTCAGGTTCTCGGCATTCATTGGAACTGGAAAAAGCACATGACGGGATCCCTTTAGCCAACCAGTTAATATAATTACAAGATTTCAGGGGCCCAATTCCATTCTCATCTATTTTGCAATCAAAATAACACTCATAAGCTCTTTTAACTAGTGCAGTAAAATTCGCTTGTATGCTTTCGGAGTTAATTAACCACAAACGTAACAATTGTTTATGTGATTTTCACAATATTTTGAGGTATGTTTCACTTTATAAGATATTTTCGCCATGCTTAAAATTAGGACAAAGGAAACACAGGTTGAATGTAAGTTCCAATTCAACTGAGAATTAATACCAACTCTCACGGTATTATGAAGAATAAAATTTATTTTTATGAATTATGACTTCACAGGCAAGAATGATCTAAAGTTATGGGTCAATTGTTAAGCAATAAAATGATATATTTAAATATTTTCTTTCCATTGACTTATTCAGGACTGAATATAGCAATAAGAATAAATGAATTTTTCTAAAATTACAAAAATATTGTGGGTGGTTGAAAGATTCTGACTTCATTTTTTAAATCAGCAGATGAAATTAAATAATAAACAGCAGAAAGTGTACATTTAACAAAATCAGTGTAATTTTAGGTTATAAAATGACATGGACTCCACATATTGATTCTGTATATCAAACTGTCACGAGTTATACAGGATTAGTAAAAAGTTTCGCACCATTTAAATAACTTTTGAAGTATGTGGTTCAGTAATATGAAACTCGATATGTGAGATAGCCGTACACTAAGAACTCAATAATGGTATTACCTAGTTTTTTCTACTTCCGAATAACCGAAGGTAGTTCCAACACTCTTATTTCAAATGGAATACGCAATATATTTTTAAATTTTCGAATAATGCTCATTAACAGATCTACGATCAAATATGCGTGTCCTCTTCTTCCGAGTATTATAGGACTATTTATACTCGTATAAGACTGCAAAATACTCACCTTTAGAAGTGATTAGTTGAAAACATCTGAAACAAGAGAGAAACATATGATAAATAATATCACTACAATTAGTATGTAGGCCTACAAATATATGTAGAAGAAATGAGTCTCGCTTTCAACTTAGAATGTAAGTGGAGATTATTATCAATAATTAATAATTATTAATATTGTATATGTACGCAGGCTATATTTTTTTCGGGCCACGTTTGTCTAGCAGAATACCTATACCGAATGGGATCCATTCTGTACACTCTGCAACTCACAAGAGGAGATGAACAGAAAAAATATTGCACGCTGCATAATTATTAGGTCATTCAGTGAATGCGACAGATACTGTGAAGGAATAGATTGTATAGATTAATGGCGAACTTGCAAAAAAAATTAATTTTATTACATATTACATTGCAACATATACTGTGCTTGTATTATGACATGCGCTACAATGTAGCCTACAATATCTCATTTAAATCACACATGAAATCAACAACATCAACCTTGTTTAACACTTGTATTTACTCAACATTTTTAGGAAAGCGTGTTCCAACTTTAGTTTTACGTGTTAAATCAATAGTGCACATTTTTACCGGTTCTGACCGGAAATTTCTCACTAAAGGGCGGGGCTTAAATATACTGTACAACATGGATGCTCCAGCTTCATTTCCTTGTTTACCATGTCTTTTTTGCAATCTGTAAATTCAGGAGATTAGATTATAATAAATTATGTATATTGATATTTTCTATGCCTTTATGACTAAGTACATTCATTTGTGTCAATGATACATTTACATTTTTATATAAATATACGAGTATGTCTTAAGTAAGGAATTTTCTATTTCAGATATTTCTGTATGATTAACATATATTGACTCTCATGATCGATTAATTTTACGTTTTCTAATCTAACCGAAACGTTCGATGTGCAATTATTGAGGAGCATTTTCACAAAACTCGTTATCTAGAAAAAAAAAAACATTTTTTTTCAGGAAGAAGGTTTTTTTTTTAAATACACGAATATATCGCGATGAAACTTTTTATATATATAAAATTGTAAAAAATAATTTCATGAATTTTCACAAGACTCATCTACAGAATTTTTTTTTTAAATAATAAACATACAGTATACTGCAAAGGAATTCATTTTTATTTATTTAATTACTGTATATTGGTGCCTTAAATTGGGATGGAACATTATTTTTATCATATAATATAATTTAAAAATTAATCAATTTCAAGAATTTTCACAAAAATAGTATCTTTCTATTCTTAACATAAGCTGCTAATATACAGGGTGTAACTAAAATGTATTTGCAAACTTCAAGAGTATCTTCCTCATATGGAGGGTGAAAAAAGTTGCATGATCATTGGTCCGTAAATGCTTTATTTTCTTCTTACAGCCCCTTTTCTGCAACTCTTCTTACATTGAATGACGCGGCACATTATGACATAAAATTATCATACCACATAGAAATGAATCTGAAGGAACAAAAAATTATCGTTAACGTGTATTGAGAAATGAGAGTATATGTTTCAATCACAGTCATTTCATTTCATTTATTATATTCCATAGATCTTACATTAGTAGTGAAGCTTTAAGATTTGAAACAAGTCAAAATTTTACAAGATTACAATTACAATTACAATTTTTTACACTTTTTACAATATTTTACAATTTTGAAATGTTCTACAATTTTTTGCAATTTTCTACCATTTCTTACAATATTTTGGCGAGATGTAGTGAGATGAGGTGACAGTAAAACTGTCCAAAGCGAGAACATTGGGATTTCAATTCCGGCAAAACTAACAATGTTAAAGTTACTGAGAGATATCATACAGTGTTCAGAAAGATCACAAAACGAAACAGAACAGTGTGTCTCATATGTAGTTAACAATGGAAGAAAACAAAAGCGCTCCAAAACTTAACCAGTGTGACCACAAGATAAAAACATTTACTCAATACCTATTATTAATAAAATCATCTCGCCTTCTCTTGTAGATAATAATAATAATAATCCGTGGCGCTACAGCCCGTGGAGGGCCTACACCGACCTGCCGGCTGCTGGCCTCAAGCCCACATGTCGAAGCAGAGGTGGACGATCATCCAACCAGAATGGAGATATCGTGTGGTTAGCACAATGATCCTCCCAGCCGTTATAGCTGGCATTCGCAAACGGATTTCGCTACCTATCGTAGCTCCCCAAGTGCATCACGATGCTGGGTGGGCACCGGTCCCATACACTGGCCGAAATTTCATGAGAAAATTTCTTCCCCCATGAGGACTCGAAACAGCGCGCATTCCGTAACACGAGTCCTAGGCAGGATGCCTTAGACCGCGACGCCACGGCGCGGGACTTCTCTTGTACATAAGTATGCTAAAACCAGTCATTCTGTAGATACCAAGGTGGGCTATGTAAAAACTGTAATATTTCACTTTCAATATACTACTGCAAGCTTAACTTATTTCTGATAGCCCTATTCGGTTCTCCTGATCCAAAGCCTTATTATGGATAAATAAACATGTCAAAATCGAAAATTTTGTAGTTAACGAGTTTGGTGAAAACGCCCTTCAATTATTGTGTTCTGAGGATAAAAGAAAGGAGAGAAAATTAGAGGGTAAAGTGAAAAAGAGAGAAATATGAGGCTGGTAATGAGAAAGAGAGGAAAAATAGTGGTAATAAAGAAGAGAGAAAATAAAAGTTGTAAAGGGAAGGAGAGGAAATAATAGAGGAAAAGAGAAAAGAGAGGAAAAATGAGACTGGTAACGAGAAAGAGAGAAAACAATAGTGGTATCACAGTGTATAATCTTTTCGCTGTAAGAAAAACCCTAATATAAACAATAGCACGTGACTGAAGTGAGGCTTCATTGGCCGCTGTTTGGCGCCATAGATTCTCAGTACATGTTCCCGCCTACTGTTGTACATTCTGTTTCATGTTAAACATTTCCCGTTACTCGTCAAGTAGGCCTAACCTCACTTCTATGCATTCGTTTGCTTAGGAAACATTTACTTTGTAACTACTGTAGTTAAAACTCACTTAACTTATTATATACATTTATGACTATGTGTTTTTCTCCGCTTTTGAGAGGGTTTCCACTCTTATGTTTAATAACCAAACACACCGAGGAAGCAGAAGCCATACTTCAGTACCACGTGCTTACGTGAACAACTACGAGCTCTAGTGACGCCAGCTTGTTACAAGAACAGACTACCTCGGTATTACTGTTGGTATTCATCCGCGTTCATATTACATAACAAAATATAAAAGTAGATTTTCTTTTACATAGCGTTTTATAAATGAGTGAAGTTATATGTTTCATCGTATTTAACAACTAGAATTCAATTTTTTATTTTCAAATAATACAAGACTATGATTTCCAAATATGGACTATATTTTCCTGCGTCGTGTGAGTGTTTCGACTGTGAGCCAATCACGGGTATGACAGCAACGTGCTTGTGTTTACATTTGGATTTTTCTTACAGCGAAAACAGTATAGATATACAGTCACAAAGTTTGAGTTGTGAGGGTGCTAGGAACAATAGCTGTGGCGGTACTATTTCGCATTGTCTGTAATGAGCCGATATTAGCGATCCTAGTGGTTGGCAACTATATATGGATGCATATTTACTACGTACTGAGCTTCGTGACTATATACTAGACTGTGGTAGTATTGAGGAAGAGAGAAAATACAAGTGGTAAAGGGAAGGAGAGAAAATTAGACTGTGAAGAGAAAAAAGAGATAAAAATGAGACTGGTAATGAGGCAGAGAGATAACAATTGCAAAGAGAAAGAAAATAAGAACGGTAAAGAAAAAAACATAGAGAAAGAGAATGAGAATAGTAAAGAGAGGAACAGAGAACCATTCATGTCTGAGAAAGTAATTCGCAAACTAAATATCCGAAATTTACTTTTTATTTCCTTTTATATAGTCGTAGGAATTTTGTAGATGTTAAATTATTTTTCCAATAGTCTGTGCTTTTGAACGCATTTTTCCACATCATTCCACAAGCTTCTCTATGCCATAAAACTGTTTTTGTTTGAAAGAAGACATCGCTCGTGAACCTCTCGTTTTAGTTGTTTTTTTTTTTTCGCGTATCGTGAACCCTTAGAGGCTTCACAGAATGGGTGACAGTCCTAGCAGACAACGACAGTTCTACAGCCAAGGAAGGATGGTAGAATAGGTCGATGGTCGTCTGGTGAAAGGATTCACCTTGTCAGCAGTTGTATTGTTACGATGTTTCTATTTTACACTTGAAGAGTTTTAAATCATTGGGATTGGAATAATTGTTATTCGACTTTTTAGCAGAACTAGGCGTGAAATAAATTTTAACATTCTGGAAAATAGTATTATAATTACCTCATCGATTTCAGTTATTCGGGCGGAAATATTTCTATTCTCAAAGAACGCCTTGCCATAGTGCCATCATTGGTGTTTCCAGTCCCTTATTTTGGTTTATTTATCACGAAGCTCAATTCGTCTTTCGATTTCTTTTGCAAATATATTTTTATATTTTCTCTACAATATGTTTACTTCCTTTCAAACTCTCAATTTTTTCGGTGGCAGTTTGCATACTAATAAGGAGAGGACACGATCTGTATATCACCGAATTAAATAATATTGTGTGAGATGAAAGTAAAAGACGTACTGTTTAAAGTCATACCTGGAATGGGTGGCCAATGATCCCTTGTTTTGAAAATATTGGCTATTGTTTGTGACATACTTCCGTTAGGTCCCTAATAGGGAAGCATTGGATTGTGTAACAGCGTAGCACATATGGTTGGATGCTGAGTTGTTATCTAGGCAACATGAGTTCGAATCGTAACTGGTCCTATATATTTTTTTTCTTTTAATAATGATTAATTTTGTGATCACAGCAATCTATGTACATATATCATACTTCTCATATAGTGATCGCTTCATCATGTTATAAACAAATTACTAATTAACTAACATTGTATTGTAAACAGTGAAATATTGCTCATGTAGGCAGGTAAGATGTGTCACTGGTGTCTGTTCTGTTTCTGTAGTAGCTATTCCACTTCATTTTGTACATGATTCATTATGATAAATGTCATAAGAACACACAAAACATACATATATCCTGCACCATGCACAGCAAATGAAAGAAAATTGTCCACAGTCACACACATTTCTCCGCACTTCTGCTACTAAACAAACGTCCTTCACATTCACAAACACTTCTCGCTCGTTTATTAATTTTGATGCATACCACGCATATTTCAACATGGCTTTGAATATAGGAGCTGACAACTGAAAGTGAATTAAGAAGTAAATTTTGAGGGCATCCTCCATTGAAGTAATTTGTCGTCCAGTTTGTAAAAGTAAAGAGCGATTTTGCAAATATTTGATAAAAATCTTCACCTGTCTAAAAAAATAAACATCACATAGTTGGCATAATCCAGTAGATTTGGGTGAAATCACTTTAAGGCTGCACGTTACTTCATTTTCTTCATTTGTAAATATTTCACCATACAAAAAAGGATTCACCTGCCCTCCAGAATTAGAAGAAATGGCTGCTCTTTCACATATGTCTTTATTACTTTCTCCAAAATTGCTTATAGAGTTGAGATGTCAGCATTCCTGATGAACGTGTTACACATATATTTCCGAACTTAGAAGTGAGTTCATCTACTTGACGTTGCACTCTTGGGCCAAATTGTCCTTTTGGTGGTGGTAGTAGTAGTAGTAGTAGTAGTAGTAGTAGTAGTAGTAGTAGTAGTAGTAGTAGTAGTAGTAGTAGTAATAATAATAACAATAATAATCTTTAAAAAATGAGAAGGCATTAGGATTCGAAATCGGGTTGTCTGGATGACAACTCAGCATCCAACTATATGAGTTACGTCGTTATACAGTGTAATGCTTCCCTATTAGGCACCTAACGGGAGCATGTCACAAACAATAGCCAATATTTCCAAAACGAGGGGTCATTGGCCACCCATACCAGGTAAGACTTTAAACAGTACGTCTTGTACTTTCATCTCACACAATCTTATTTAATTCGGTGATATACAGAGCGTGTCCTCTCCTTGTAAGTGAAGCAGACACTCCACAAATCTGATCCACTCGTGTAAATGGAAAGGCCAAATATCAGGTTCTCTTCCTTAACCGGCCTAGATATACACTTTTCTAAATGATTAGATGTTAGTCCGCAGAGATATCTTATTTACTCGAATCTAATACGCTATTGAATCTAATGCACATCTCAATATTTTAAGCCTCGAAATAAAAAACAACATGTTTACTGACGAATGTAATGCGCAGCTGCAAAGCTGCTGTGAAATTTAATTTGACTATACCCGTCTACCTATCTACACGTGCCTTGATGTATCATGCGCTGCAGCCACCTCATTAGTTCTACCGGTACTTCTAATTCTGCCACTAGTCACAAGAAGCTTATTTTTCCTTCTTTGCTGTATGAATTTCAAAATCTCTACTTCAGGTACTTCTTTCTTGTCGCTTTAGACGCAAATATAACAATTTTGTATTGGTGCCATAAGCGAATTTTGCTCTCTGCTACACCGAATTATCTTGCAGCCTGCCTGTTTCCATAATTTCAGCATAAAGGATACCCTTTCGTTTGAAGCTTGCTTCATACGACAACCTTCGCTTTTTGTCTTCCTGATCCTGATCAAGTACAATTCTAAAGTCCTTATCGGTATTAACAACAATGCCTACAAAAAAAAGATTGAAGCGCACGAAGCGAGGAACATTGAGGAACGACGAAAATGGGGTAACCCTAACAGAGCCGAAGCATACGTAGAACTTAAGCAGAACTATAAGCAGTATTTTCGAGTTTGCTACGAATCTAGTGCGCCATCGATTATTATGCGCACCTCGATTATGGAGAGTAAATTAAGCTGAAAAAAGTGCGCATTAGATTCGAGTAAATACGGTATATGTAACATCGCTGTGTGTATGTAGTTTCGGTTACCGCATTGCATACTTTTCCATCTATCATGGCAAATAGTAAGTGGTGTTAAACATCACACTTACGGCCTTTAAATTCAATTACGGCCTTGGTTTTAGAGTTTTTATATTTTCTACATCACGACTGACAAGGAAACGACTTATGCATAACCTGTCCTCACATATTTTCTACGCTTGCACGCAACAATGACATTGCAATTACGTCAGAAAAATCTCTCCTATTTGTATGACTATTACATTTTACTACGTCATACTACTTTTGACCAACAAAACGGTACGAAAGGACATCTTTCAACCAACCATGACTGCTTATCGCACAATTTTATCGCTTCTCTAGCATTTGTTTCTGTTTATCATTACCCTAGCATTTGTTTCTTTGTTTGCCAACGTTTCAAACCGCAAATTTTTTTACGATACTATAAAACATGCTTTGCGATCGTAATTTGTTTCCCGCATAGATAGTCGACTGAAAATGGCGGCTCTGTTCAAACATATTGGTGAAGGTAACATTAGTGAACTGGAATTTTAATATATATTTTATTGTATTAGAGTACTTTCTTTCTTCTAATCGTTATATACTTTCTTCTAATAGTGTAATAGTCAATTAAATCCTCTTTCAAGACTCTGGAAAGCGAACACAACGTATTCTTATGGACAAGTATACAAGCCATAGACACAATCCCTTTTTAAGAGAGGAAAAACTTGACGACATAGGATGACTGCAAAATGAAAATTCACGTAGTTTTACTCAAACTTTTCAACGCAATAGACGCATGTTTAAGAAGAGAGGGTGAACGCTTCTATCGTCTGATGTAAGCCTAGACGCAGTCGTTAGGCTTTTTAACCACTCGACTATTACAGCTCTTACTCTCTCAACGAGGATGGACATATGGATTAAATCACAGAGTATGAGAGATATACTGGGACAGAGTCCCTATATATTAGGCCTAACTTTTTTTTTGCTTTCTTCATTTGTATTTTTATGTTCAATAATAATTCTTGTTGTTTAGTCACCTGTCCGAAAACAGGTCTAAACCTCACAATTGATACCAAGAATATACCACATATGAGGCAACTACACCAGGTAATAATGGGGTAGGTTGACCAATTCCTTTCCCTTTCCATTACATACATCGCCGACTAGCTACATACGAGTCAGACTTCAGATGCATACAAATAATTTAAGATCTTCCTGCAGAAAGGGGTTGGCTCCACTTTTTTGTGAAATTAATGTTTTGCTTTTACCATACGTTAAAAAATATGCCCAACATTTTAGTGCAAGTAAGGTATGATTCCGAGCATTTAGTCGTAAGTTATAGTGGAATTGGAACTCAGCTTCCGTTGCAAAAACGAGTCACTTCTTGAAGAAATATACAAACTGAAGCGTAAGTAATGTCATTAATTTCAGGGGGTTATTCTTTGAGATATTTCAAACAAAAATACTTCATAAAATTTTGCTCGTTTTTGCTTCCTTCTTGAGATGAAAATGGTTTTATGTGAAACATATCATAGCGTATTTTGGGAAAGCAATTCATTTAATTCCGAAACTGTTGAGTTAATTTAAAAGAGCACTGTATTATGACAATAAATTATTCAAATAATTTTACTTTTCTCCTTAAATGTGCAGAAATGTGAACCGAATAAATGCAACTTTTCGCTCTGCAAAGGAATTTTATAATGTTACATTTTATCAGATTTCTGCACATTTAAAAAGATAAAACAAAAATTATTTTCAATAATTCATTATCATAATATACTGCTCTCTTAAAATGACCCCGCCATATTGGAAATTAAGTCAATGGTACCTAGGATATACTCTCAAAAAAAGGAAAAAACTCAGTTAAAATTTAAAATTTTTTTAAATATTTATTTATTAAAAAATTTACTTATTTATTTACTGACTTATTTATCTATCTGTCTGTCTGTATGTCTGCCTACCTACCTGTTTATTTATTTCTTTATTTATGTGTTTATTTCTTCATCTATCTATCTATCTATCTATCTATCTGTCTGTCTGTCTGTCTGTCTGTCTATCCAACTATCTATCTATCTATCTATCTATCTATCTATCTATCTATCTATCTATCTATCTGTCTGTCTGTCTGTCTGTCTGTCTGTCTGTCTGTCTATCTATCTAACTGTCTATCTATCTGTCTGTCTGTCTGTGTGTCTGTCTATTTATTTATTTTGCAGTTTTCCACAACTTCGTAAAAGTAAAGGTATCTCGTTTTTGCAAGGAGTCCTTCAATTTCTCTTCCTCTGGCACATATGGTCAAGTGAGATGAACTGCCTGAAAATAGATGAAGGCCTACATATCAGGCAGAACCTTAATCAGAGGAAAGAATAATAATTATTGTAACGGATTTATTCCTAAATTTTTACTGATTCACACATATGTAAAACAAATTATACCAATCGACAAGGAAGATAATATTGGTAATATAAAATTATTCAACAATAAAAAGTAATAATAAAGCAAAAACAGGAAGTACGGGATTGTATAATCGCCCGAGAGCTAAGCCACTCCAATGTTCCTGTTGATGAAGTAGAGGCTGAAACTGACATGTACTCAAATAACGAAGAGCTCTATTTTAAAAAAGCCACTTAATTACCGACCGTTTACTCCTATAACCTATACATGCTGCAATACAATATTCAAATGCTAGAAATCGATATAGATTTTAATACAAATAACGCAATTCCCTTCCTCTCAGATCTGTCTTGCATAAATATTTCAATACTACAGTACAATTTTGTCGCAGACGAAAAACTTGAAAGCTGCTTGTACTTCGTGGTCCAAACTACGTCTTACTATATCGGAGAAAGGTTAAGTGTGGAGAAATGTGTAATCTTTAGCACAAATAAAGCTGAGAAAATTCACAGCACCCAGATAATATTAACAACATCCCAGACTTACATAATGTGTCACGTGACTCACCACATGTCCACCAGGTTTCACGTTTTAGAACACGACACATGTACAGAGCATTAACTAGCAGCGAAACCGGGCTGCATTACATTATCCTATTTCAGCCGTGGCGCAAATGTGACTCACGAGCACATTGTGGCTCGCAATGATAGCTGTGCATTTCTCTTCCTTTCTAACTCCCACAACCCCCACCCTCCCATTCACTGGAGGCAAACTCCGTTCCATATTTTGTATTTGTCTCTGATCTTCGAGTGGCGTATCGTTGCAACGTCTCTCTCGAATACATGTACACCTACAAAAACCAAATTTTCAAGTAGGATGGGAGGACGCATTTTTTTGCTGCCAATATGATGAGAATATGAAATGTATGATTTGTTCACAAGTATTACGAGGAAAACGGTTGCATAACATAAAACGGTATTATACTACATGTTACTGATGAAACATTAAAAGATTAAGGGTTGTTATTATTTTATTTTTATTATTAAAGGTAAACGTAAAAAAAGGTAAAGGTATCCCCGTAACATGCCATGAAGCACTTGGGGGGCATGGAGGTAGAGCCCCATGCTTTCCATGACCTCGGCACTAGAATGAGCTGGTGTGGTCGGCACCACGCTCTGACCGCCTTTAACCCCCGGGAAAGACCCGGTACTCAATTTTGTAGGAGGCTGAGTGAACCTCGGGGCCGTTCTGAAAGTTTGGCAACGAGAAAAAATCCTATTATTATTATTATTATTATTATTATTATTATTATTACTATTATTACTATTATTATTACTATTATCTCTGTACGTCGATCCTTTTTCAGTAGATGTAAGAATAATGCGGTTAGATCTTCAATTTAAACTCCCAGATTTACAATGTGATGTTAAATGAAAGCTACATGTAAAGACTTGACAAATATTGAACTTTTCAAATCTTTGCCGGAAAATAAATATCCGAAGCTTCGTTCTTTCGCTTTCTCTTTTGAAGCCATGTTCGCTACAACTTACGTTTGTGAAAAATTATTTTCAACAATGAATATAGTGAAAACCAAATTTAGATTACGAGTGACAGACAAATACCTTCGTGATTAACTACTTCTGGCAGTAAGTGACATCATTCCTGATTCTGAAACTCTGTCGCAGAAACATTCTGAAGACAGTTAATTTTAGGTTGTGATATGTGTCCTATGTTTCATTGTTCATTTCTTTCTTCGTTACACATACTAAACATTAGTTTGTAGCCTTGTACTGTATAATATTGTATTTAAGTGCTTGACGTAAGGAAAAAGAAAATTCGTTAATAAGTCAGACAGTTGCTTCACTTCCCCTTCGGGTGTCCGCCTCCCTCCATAGGTACTATGCACATTGCAGGTTACACAGTGGCTCGGCGCACGATGACATTTTCGCCACGGCTGCCCTATTTGTTACTCATGTAGCGCTCTTCCTTTTAAAGTTGAATGACGTTTATCTACGAGCCTAGACACAAGAAGCAAGTGACGCTGTTTTGGAACGAGGGTGAATGTCAATAACTTTGTTATTGTTAAAGATAGACTTGATACAAACCTGGATGTAAATTAACGAGCTTTCAATCTGCTATCAGCGATGGGGAAAAGGGGTGGAACGAACATATTCAACAACTTACTCACTCCACATCTAAAACAGCGAGGTCAGACTATTTCGTCGTTTCCGGGTTTGATTGTTTACAAGGCGAGTCCAAAGCTGTGCAGTGGCGTAATCCAGTAGAAACGCGATGTAATAGTTGTGTTGTTATACTCCTGACCTAAACTAATAGGACGCTGATAAATGTTAATAGAACGAAACAAGCGTTTAGATTTTAGTAATTAAAATGTATATACATAAATAGAACGAAAATAATAATTGTGTTACTTCATTCAGTAAACAGATCGAATGAGTAATGAACAGAGTAAATAGAATGCAAATACTTTTCTTGCAACAGATACACTGATAGCACGAATAATTAACAAATATCGGTATAATGTTACAAAAGAAACAACAACAACAACAATAATAATAATAACAATAACAATATATTGCCAGAACAAAGATACACATTGATTTTTTAATATAAAACTCTTTAGCACCCCCAAAAAGAGTAAGTTACATACTCGTGCTCAGGGAGCATTCCACATAATAATAATAATAATAATAATAATAATAATAATAATAATAATAATAATAATAATAATAATAATAATAATAATAATAATAATTCTTTATTTATACTGGCAGAGTTAAGGCCATAGGGCCTTCTCTTACACTCTACCAGGTCACAAAGTATTCAAGCAGTTAAAATTTAACAAAAAAGTTACAGAACAGAATAATAACATATTACAAAGAGAAATAATAATAGCATAATAAAATCGATACTAAACAACATTAAAATAATACCATAATAGAAAAAAAGCAAGTAAAATACATTGGAATATAGCAAAAGCAACTCATTTAGCACAAATGGTTAATATGGAAAAACGTAAGGAAGAATATATGAAAATGGAATGTAATAAAATAATAAAAAATAAAAAAACAAAAAATAAATAAAATTAAATAAAATTCACAATAAAAGGCTATGATAATAAATTTGTCAGCTGATAAAGGGAACAAAAAGGGGAAAGGAAGGAAAAGAAATATATAGCCTATAGTTTTACAAAACTATCGCAGAGAAAAAGGCTTATAACTGAAAGTAATCTGAGTTGAAAAAGTGCAATTTTAATTTATTTTTGAAACTAGACAATGTCCGACAGTCTCTGACATGTTGTGGTAGAGAGTTCCAGAGAAGAGCTGCAGAGACGGTGAAAGATGAAGAGTAGAAGGATGTTCTGTGATTGGGAATGGAGAGTGTGATATGGTGTTGAGAGCGAGTATCTATTTCGTGATATGAGGACAAATGTTGAAAACGAGAAGCTAAGTAGCTAGGGTTAGAGTTTTGAAGAATATTGAAGAGTAAAGTGAGAGAGTGAATACTTCTTCGCTCTTTGAGACGGATCCAGGACAGCATATTTAGTGAAGGTGTGATACGGTCAGATCTACGGACGTTTCAAATAAATCGAACACATGCATTATGAACACGCTGTAGTCTGTCTGTCAATTTCATGTTAAGGTCAGTGTAGAGAGTGTCACAGTAATCAAAATGAGGCATCAAGAGCGACTGCACTTAATTCTTCTTGAGAAGCAACGGAAGGAAATTTCGAATTCTTTTTAGTGCGTGAATTTTCATAAAAATTATTTTACATATGTGTGTGATTTGAGTATTCCAACTTAAGTTATTGTCCATATAAATTCCTAGGTTTTTTACTCTATCGCTGTAAGGGATAATAGTTTCATTCATTTTAACAGGAGATAAGTCTCCTGTGTTTAATTTACTTAAAAGCCGTTGATGTCCCATTATGATTGCCTGTGATTTCTCAGAGTTCAATGTCAGTCCAACATAGGCTAATGTTAAGACATTTCATTAAATAACAGAGTAAAAAGTAAAGAAGAAGAAAAGAAGAAGAAGAAGAAAACACCGATATCACAAGAATTGAATTTTAAATTTTCTCTGTTAACAGCAATTTTTTTATCGACTTTCTAAAATAAGGAGCATTAGCAAATTGTATGTTTAGGAATTTAGCTATTACCTTGTTATAAAGACTTGGGCCGAAATTGCTACTCCCTTCCGAGAACACCTACATATGTTTTGAGAAAAGATAACCAACATGAAGTAAGTTTGTTGCTAAACAAACTGAAGCTGGCTCGTTTTTGGTTTTTAATTAATGTTTACTTCTTCCAATTTCTTATTGCGGGATGACCCTATTTAAAAAGGACATAAATTAGCGTTTAATTTGTCAAACGACTACACAAAACCGTCACGATACTGTAATATCAGGTATACACTAGACACAAGACGCTAGACACCACAAAGTACGATCAATTATAGCCACTGCCCTTAAAGATGCCGATTACAACACCTTTGAAGAAGTACATGGTCTCTCCGTCACTGGTAATACACGGCGCATAGATATAATAGCTTTCAAGGAATCTACAAGATCTGGATTCATAATTGATCCCACTGTGCGTTTCGAAACGAATGAGGAACAGCCAGCAGAAGTGGATAAGGAAAAAAAGAATATCTACAATCCTACCATTCCATATTACCTCCAAAAGTAATCGGACTTCTGGTTGGAGCAAGAGGTACCACTACTCTCTTCATGAAAGATGTGTTTAAGAGGCTTGAAATACCTACATCTATTATTCCGATTGTATTTTTTTTTATTTTATTGGGTTATTTTACGACGCTGTATCAACATCTAGGTTATTTAGCGTCTGAATGAAATAAAGGTGATAATGCCGGTGAAATGAGTCCGGGGTCCAGCACCGAAAGTTACCCAGCATTTTCTCGTATTGGATTGAGGGAAAACCCCGGAAAAACCTCAACCAGGTAACTTGCCCCGACTGGGATTCGAACCCGGGCCACCTGGTTTCGCGGCCAGACGCGCTGACCATTACTCCACAGATGTGGACATTCCAATTGTAACTTTATCTGCATTAAAAGGGTCAATTGCTCTCCTGAAGCATCACCTATATTCGAAATGAAACCAAGTTAATTAGCATTCTTTGCTTTTTTGTAACACTTGCCTCTCTAAAACTAGGTATATTTCCACCAATCACAAAATGTATTTGTAACTATGTACTTGTAGGAGTTTCATTGTCAAAACAAAATTAATGATTCACTGAACTTGTAAACATTTATATGGTTAAGTACTCTTTGTCCCTTGTGGCAGCTCACGAATAGTGAGAAGATTTCTAAATTTCAATTTCAATGTCACCACGATATAAATACAAATTGAAATATTTATCTGCCAAATTCTTCTCACTATAATTCTGTTCATGGAGGGATTTAAAATGCCGGAACACACTAAACAAGGAGCAGAATACCTTCTTGTTGCACAACAAACACAATGCTTTGTTATTTAGAGAAACAGAAATGTACTTATATTCCCATTCGTCTCTGTAAATGTGTCATTTTACTTTGCTGCAGGACATGATTCCACCACTGATACTCGCAGACTTGTGACAGAGTGGTCGCGATTTGGACGGAGTAGTCTGCTAGCTAGCAATGGGAGGGTTTCAACTATGATTGAGGGGAAGGGGACACACTGTGTTACTTTTCCCCATCGCTGATCTATATAATGTATTTTATTCCAAACTTATAGATAGCAAGGAAGAACAAAACGCAGAAGTCGTTGCCATTATGAAAATACCTTTAGATCCATCTTAAACTAAAATCCTAAACATGGAATAACCACATCAGATTCCTGCATGAAGATTTTATCCACCAGACATACAGAGTAAACTGTAAGTAATGTAATTTAATCTGGTGGATGATTCTTTAAGTAAAAACAAGAATAATAGCCTACAATAATTGAATAGATAATATGTCCGTCAAATTACAACATAACATACATATTGCCACCCGTACAAATAATGAAATAAGTAATATAATGCTCAGTCAAATAAATAATAATGACACCTTCTCAAACGGAGGTATTGATATGCTTAATTGTAAAAACTGCCAAAAGAAGTAAATTGGTCAAACACGTAGGAATTTCATAACTAGGTTCAGCGAACATGTATCTGATTTTAACTACAATAGAAACAGGTCTAAATTCGCCATAGATTTAATTGAAGAAAATCATGAATTTCATAATATAAAATATACATTACAAATAGTTAAAACCTTAAACAATACCAACACACTAAGCATTGCTGAAGAATATTTTATCGCGAAGGGCTACAATCAATGAACCCAACTTTTAAACGGGAAAATTACTAATATAACAAACCCACTATACAATTTATATAAAACAAATTACCACATCAAAAGTTCCAATTCCCCCTACTAACATTACACTTTACCCCTCCACAAAACACATGTCGCATGTCTAGATAACGGATAACAAACTGTAAACGCAGAGCAACTGTCAGTTTCGTCGTAGCGCACAATAACACAGGGCTCCTCTTAACCTCCAATTCACGTAAGTTTTTATAATAATTCAAGCAACTACAATCTAACCATTTATATTTTAAAAATTTCTTTCTAATACAATATTAAATTCATTAGTCCATTTCTTATACAAATCTATTATTTTCAATTTTACAACCTGACTGATAATCGCACCGTGTGCTAACTTCTGCTTACTTACTTGCCTACTTACTTACTTACTTACAATGACTTTTAAGGAACCCGCAGGTTCATTGTCGCCCTCACATAAGCCCGCCATCGGTCCCAAACCTGTGCAAGATTAATCCACTCTCTACCATCACATCCCACCTCCCTCAAATACATTTTAATATTATTCTCTCGCCTACGTCTCGGTCCCCCCAAAACGTCTTTTTTCTCTGGTCTCCCAACTAACACTCCATATGCATTTCTGGATTCGCCCATACGTGCTACATGCCCTGCACATCTCAAAAGTCTGGATTTAATGTTCCTAATTATGTCAGGTGAAGAATACAATGCGTGCAGTTCTGCGTTGTGTAACTTCCTCCATTCTCCGGTAACTTCATCCCTCTTAGCCCCCAAACTTCTAACTTCTGCAGTAAGATTATATACATGTATATTTTTTTTAATCATGTAATTTTTATTTCATCATTCAGCATTCATTTTATATGTCCATGTCATATACAATCTAGTTTTAAATATTTTAATATATAATTAAGATGTATCTTGGCGCGTTAAGTACACCTCTTCATAGAATATCTCGTTATTCATCATCTTTTACAGTATCCACCTCGCGACAATGGAATTCCCTGTCACATAGTATTAGGGACTGCAAGACAATAAACACTTTCAAACAGCTTAAAAGATAACCTTGTTAGCATTTCACTCCAATCATACTGAGTTAAACAATCACTGTCTACATTGTTACTCCTTCCTTTAGACATGCATCCTGATAGTGCTGTATTTTCAAAATTGTCTCATAATAATCTCTTTCTATTATCTAACATTATTTGAAATATATTAACATTCTATGTATTTTAGATTAGTTCTGCTACATAGTTTGTATTTCAGTGTTTAATTAATAGTTCATAGTATTTTGTTGATTAATTCGTAAATAACTCTTGTATACATGTAGCTCTTATCTAAATCAAATTGTTGAATTCTTTGTAAGTTCATACATGTATGTATACTTTTTGCTGGTTGAGTGGAAGAGAAGGCCTTACGGCCTTAACTCTGCCAGCTAAAATAAATCATTATTATTATTATTATTATTATTATTATTATTATTATTATTATTATTATTATTATTATTATCTTATCCATAATGTTTCCACACGAAGTATTCATATTCTTGTATTGTTACGTGTTCTGAACATGGCAGTTTATGTCGAAAACTTTAACATTGTAAATGTTATAATATTTTGCTAATTATAACAGTGAGATTTTGATAAGCAATTTGACGTAAATACCTATTCAATTATTGTAAAACAGCTTATGGGATCCACAAATCATGCTCATAAAATTTAAAAAACAAGAAGGCAAAGTCAAATAAGTTATATATATATATATATATATATATATATATATATATACACATTTTTTTCGCGTATTTCACAGTGGTACTTTAAGTATACTGATGTTAGTACTCTTTAATGTGGTCATTGACGCTTATTCAATCTTTTCTATCATAATTTGGCGCTTATGATCGACAGCCCAATCAGTCTACGGACTGCTGACTGAACATACATTCTTCTATGCCAAGAAATACGAATATTCCGCCAACGTCGTCCTTTCATAGTGTTCTACTGAGCAAGATTTCTCTTTGAAACTTCACAGCGAGGTCAGCAAATGTCAGGAGCTCGCTAGGTCTAAAATTCTTATCACTTAGATCTTCTCATGAGGCATCCTAACTTCCAAAGTAAACCATCACTTTGTCATTTCAGTAGAGGAAGTTGGAAGGCACAAGAAAGAGCGATGCGGCAAAGCAGGGTAAGCAGAAGATCTCAGTTCTGACTCATACATTGATTTATCGATGTAATAACACTAAGACTCCTTCGCCATGCCTGCAAGTGCAAACTAACCCTGGATTACATGCTTCGGTAGGAAGTAGAAATTTATTCCCTACCATAGATACCGGTATTGCCACTTTTTTCTTTAGCCTAACTTATCTTCAGTTACTGACTTGTAGTGCGGTAGCCGTAATACTACAGAATTCAATTGTTGTTAGTGTTTGGTTTTGTTTCAACACGAGGAAATAAACATACTAGAACCCGGATTTTATGTAACTACATATTCTGTTCCTATATGTAGTTGTAAGAGAAGCTAAAATGTCGGCGAAACACACCAAAGGGTACATTATTCCGAAGTTTTAAGTTACATATTTTTACATATTTTTGTGCATAATAAATATTTTGGCTTATATTACATGTTTTATACAGGGACATCATTTTATTTTTACTAACATCTTTAATATTAAACCTGGCTATACCTTTGGATTAACGGTTGAGAACCGGAAACAACGTTTGCTACCCCCTTCCATGACTGCAGTTCGATAATACTGGCGTAAAATACAAACAAATCACTTTATTAGGTATAGGAGGGAAGAAAAGTAGTTCATCCGTTTAGGTAAATTAGGAAATATGGCAATTTTGAGTTTGATAATTATTTTCATTAGGTTTTTGTTTAATCAAAATACAATACTGTATTAATAATATGTGTTTTTACTAACAAACTGAGTTATCCATGTGAACGTATTCATTATGCAGTATACGTATATTATACTGTCTACAGTTTATTAGCGCACAATATAGAGAAAGAAGTTAAATTGAAAAATAATCATAATATGAATACGTAAACACATTTTTGAAAATGGTGACCGCTCATTTCGTTACAGGCTTCAGTTCTTTTGTGCATATTATCGCACTATAGACTATTGCATCTAATTCCAATTACCAGTTTCGTCCTTCTGAAACGTACTATAAGTTACTAACTCAGTACTTCTTACTATATGCGGCCTTGGTTCTGTGTGGAGGACAGTTGTAACTTCATTAGTAGAAGGGGTGGGAGTGAAGTACATTCAAAAACTCAGGTATAATAGGCCTAAAAATTGAAGTAAAAATAAAATGATGTTCCTGTATATTTTGAAGGATATTGCATTTTTTGAAAGAATACACATTTTTTCACCAATTTTCCCTCAACTTAACTCACGAATTACACTTTTCAAAATTGTTTATAAAGCCTGTCCCTTCGCCTCTAATGCATAAAAATAATTTAATAATTGAAAATACTAACATATTTTGTCAAAAATTGGACATCCCTTTGTCCTGCTAGCATTTTGTGTATCCCTTAAAAAGTAACGGTTAAGTAGGAACAAATACCAATGCGAAGGGTGCGTCATTATACTGCTACCGCGGTGAACGAAGGAGTGAAAATTATCTTGTGGGTATGACGGTTTGGCAAAAACACCCCTTGTCAGTTGCTCTGAAAAAAATATATTTGCACGGGATATACAGGGTGTTAAAAAGTATTCAATATTTTAGAAAGTCATAGTATGCATCAAAATAAGAAAATAATGTCTAATAAACAAGGGTGCTACAACAGATACTTTCTGAGATCTGAACATCTGTTCATAGGAAGTGCTCAATGTGATGCCCATTCATAGCAATGCATTTCTCTGTCCTACAATACAGCAGACTACCAGAAAATCATACCGTAGTTTACACCCTTGGCATGGAAAAATGATACGTCGCGAGGAATACTGAAAACAAAAGTCTGGTTGCGGATATGATCGGGGTTCAGCAGAGATGGTGTTGTGAATTTTCGTAATCAGCATGTGTAGGCTGATGAAATTTCCCATGCAGCTGAAGAAACAAGGCATCAGCATCGATTCTGAATCAACGTATGGCCAGGCGTTCTTGGTGATAGATTAATAGGTCCATACGTGTTTTTTCATGTCAACAGATGCCCATAGGCGCAAGCACGCTCTTTAAAGCTCAGGAAAGCCTAAGAGCTACACAGAGGAAAGGAAAGAGATAGACGAAAGCGGCAGTACATGCCGCTATATACACGGATGACCAGCACTGATTGAATGGATAAATGGAAGAAAACTTATTAAAACTGTGTCCATGTTAATTTTTAGATTTGTCTGAGAAGTAGCCTGTAAGTGCATTATAAGAATGTAAGTTTTAATTTTAATGCTTATTTTTCACAGGCTGGCTTCTTTATTCAAAAGTAATATTTTCTCAACTTCCTTTTCACAGAAAAGTGAAATTTTCAGATATGTTTATTTAGTAGCCAGGTACTGGAACAGTGTTTTCGTAAATCTAATATATCGTAAATACGCACTATTGTAGATAGTGTACTGAAAATTTTCGCATGGAAAATGTTTGTAAGGAAATGAATTAACAAAGTAACCACTGTTACATCATAAACAAAAGAATGTGCCCATGTGTTGTATAACCATCAGCAGATTTCGAGAAAATAATTTAATTATTCTGATGATAGGAAATTGCGAACCAATATCACATTAAAAGCATAATTCGATGAGAGTTTTGTTATGTAATATAAGTTACAGTTATAACATATACCTAGGTAACTTTGCTTTGTACTATAATAGTGTTTTGGTTTGTTTATTTATTAATAGGCTTCCAGACTTCGGACCCGATAGAGCAGTTCAGTGGGAAATCCGCATAACGGCGTACTGAGTATAGTTGTAAAGCGTACAATGGGTGGGGGTACTGTAGAATGAATGACAACAAATACGCAGAGGAAAACGCTCTGGATTTGAAGGTTCTGACGAATAATTTGGTTTTTATACAAATCTATTTTCAAACTGTGTCTGAAACTATTACACGGTTGGAAAAATCAGAGCAAGAGATGCCGGAAGCCCTCAAATTAATTGAGGAAATGACACAGAGAATTAATGAGACACCAAGTACTGAACGTGTAAAACAAAGTGGAAATCAATTTTATGTAAAAATAGCGGATATGGAACATTGTGTAATATAAACAGCAAATTAATGGACATAGAGTCACCCGAGAATAAAGGAGTCTCTTAGGGGCTACGCATAGACATTTCGCTAGCCCGCGCTACGAGCGTGCTAAACTAGCCCCGGCTATCGACTGATTACTTGTACAGGATTCATATCATATCATACCGCTAACACTGGTTTATGAATACGAAAAACGTTAGTTCGCTGATCATCCACCGGAAGCCCGCGCTAAGAATATCTTTGAATATGGCCCTAAGAGACTGCAATGATGTTAGGTTTTTTCGTTTTTGCTCCCATCACGTCATGCGACATAGAGCGCAGCTTTTCACAGTAAAAACTGTGTTTGGTAGACAACTGAAAAAGATTTACGTTTGACACACTGAAAATGTATCTTGTAGTACATTGTAATTCGGTACTGTAACTGCACTTCCTAAAGACGACAAATAGGATAAATGAAGAAATTAAAATTGCTACATGTTTATTTGCACCATTAACACTGTGTATAATTAAACACAAATGCTTATAAAAACAGGAGAATAAATGCTTTTCACATTCTTTTGACATTGTCATTGTGTAATGTATATTACTTTCAGGATGTCCATATGTATGCGTTTCCCCATACTACCGTACTCTATTCTAAATAGCAACGTCGTTACCTCAACACATCTCTACCTTTCACTACCTGCAGCGAGTCAACAACCTATAGTACAAGCATAGTAAACTTATTGTATCGGGTCCAAAGTCTGGAAGCCTTTTGATTACTTTTATAAGGCTAAAGATACCGTCAATATCAATTTCAACTTACTATGTTATACTCAATCTCTTTGTTTAAGATATCACTTTCTTTATTAATGTTGTGTTTCATTCACTTAGTACCTACAGTATAGTTGTATTACTATGGAATTTATGTGAATATTCCTTCTTAACTCTTTATTATGTTATTAACGTTTAAAACACAACAGCAATATTAAGAAATTGGTCTTAGTACTTTAGTTTTACAGACAATATAGATAATATCAAACAGAAAGAAGCCATATAAAAATAACGACATAAATTTCACGTTCCGTTTGAAGTTTGCACACCGCTGTTTTCTTAATTCAACAGGCTGTTTATTTATATACGCAATCCTTCCTCATTCCATACCTAGCGCTTGATGCCCGCGCACGACGTCAAGGTCAGAAAAATGCGCTTGCTTTGACATCACTGATATACATTAAGAGGAAGGCGGAAAACAGGAAACTGTAGAATGCTGAGTGTGGAGAGAAAGACCTGCACTTTGGCAGAAAGTATGAATTAATGAGGGAAATAATGATTTACATTTTTTACGTTTTAGGGGTCGCGCAGCTAATTTTTTTTTCAACAATGCTGTAAACATCTAGCTCCCCATTCGTTCTCTTCTTATAAGTACGATATCCACGAATTCAACTATCCATTACTCGATAAGCCTTCAAGACACATTTAAATTCAGTCTCAGATCCTCTAATGCACGAACTTCAGACGGCTTGTCAGTGGTTTCCAAGTGCTGTGTCCAAGATTAACGATATCCTTCACACCATTCGCGACGCAATTCTCAAGACTGAGGTGCTTTCTTTGTCCAAACATTTGTACGTGCCACCGCGCGAGATCGCTCTGAATTGTATTGGTTCGATCGCCATTGTTAGAGAGTCTGGGTTCTTGATGCGACACTTGAATTCACTTGGGTCGATCTCTGGTACACCCGAGACGGAGAGAGGAAATCTATTGGGATTCAGATCATGTAGACAAGAGCAACCCAACCTCCATGCCAGGAACGTACAAAATCCTAATAATGTCGCATGTGGCCGTATACTAGGGCCGGCAAGGAATGCACTCCGCTTTGCCAATATAGAAATGAAGCGTGCCCGCACGGGAACACAGCTGAGTCGCTGAGGTATCTGCAGCGGTGATGTGACTACAGTTGTACAATATTAGTATTTTTTAGCATTTAGTATTTATTCATTTATGCACTTATTTATTTAACCTGGTAGAGATAAGACCGTGAGACCTTCTCTGCCCCTCTACCAGGGATTGCAACTATAAAATGAAGAATAAAATTACAATTAATATTAAATTTACAATTACAATTACAATAAAAATCAAAGTACGAAAAGGTTCCCTGATTAATGAAATCTAGACAATTTATCATAGAAGTTAAGAACAAAGAATAGCGGCGCGGCGGTGGAACATCATGCTTATTTCTTATCAGTAGTACCATTGCTTGTGTGATTGTAAACAAACTGTACGTAACTAATAAAATAAGCAGTAACTAGAGAAACAAAATAAATTAACAGTAACTTAACATGTTTATTCTACTCGTATTAAATTATAATACTCTTTACTATGCTTCAATAATAATAATAATAATAATAATAATAATAATAATAATAACATTATAGTAAATAAAGCACAGCTTTTACGTTAAATTTCTTCCCAAAGAAAATAACATTATCACAGTTGGTAAATCTAAAACTTTATAAACAACATAAACGTACCTAGCACACAGCACATTATAGTGAACAGTACATTATGCAACCATTATAGGCTCTATAATGGTAGTAATTAAGACGCGAGTATGTTTATGAAACAAGCGCAAGCGAGTTTCATAATTTTCATACTAGCGTCTTAATTACCATTATAGCCAAGTTTTATACGACTTTTTATGCTCGACCATATTTCTAACTTGAAATTATTCATAAGTATTCATGTTATTCTTATCTGACTGGGGAGCGAAAGTGACCTTGTGCAGTATCTCGTAAATTGTGAGATGTGCGCAGACGCGAAAGTATTGATTTTTTCCGAAAAAGAAATGTCATTGACTGTGATATAATCTAGAGAGTAAAATAAACATTAATCTTGATATAACCTTGAAATTTATTTAGATATTGAAAAACGAGATGACAAATTGAATTTATTTGAATATTATTTACAATTAACGCTAATTATTATAGTAACAAAACATAACCTTCTGCGACAGTATTGGGTTTACAGCCTCCGTGACGTTTCGCTAGTTGTCTTTCGATTGCATATCGGAGAATAATCGATACTTGCGCTTTCATATTGCTACAATGGTGTTTTCTGATTGGTGGAACACGTGAACTTTAATGAATAGGTGTACTTTAATGAAGTCCATTAAAGGGCTGCTACCAGGTGTATAATTACTACTTTTCGGCATGGTCAAGCATAAAAAATTAACGCAACAAAAACGAATACGTAATACACGCCAACGTTTTTGAAAATCAGAATATGAAATAATAAATATATCTTACCGCAAAAAAAAAAAAAAAGAACACAGATTTACAAAGGTTTTAGATTTGTTTTTTTATCTCTCTTTTAATAATATTTTCAATGGATGGTGTAATGGATTACGAAGTTCAATCCGTCACACTTGCTCTTAATTTGTCTTCATTCTTTTCGTTCTCTATATTATGCTTCAGGATCGAACTTTAGATTGTTAAACAGATTAAATACAAATCGAAATATTACCACTTAGCCTTACGTCCTCACTTAATACCGTGAGTAAATTCATCCTTTCGTCACTAACGATATTTTTATATTTTTTCAGCATGGAACACATCACAATGCCGCTTTAAATAATAATTTCTGCACCTGACATGTTTTTAGAAATAAGACACTTCCCACTCCCTACTTTGATTCTTAAAAAAGGGAATAAAAATGTCCAGTCATTGCTAAACTCAGTTCCAGGTTTCTGCTTTGCGACATCCACGGAGATACGTAGTAAATACATACTTCACCCCTGATCTGTACGAAACGATCTGCTACATTCCTCTTCACCGCTACCTTACAGAGGGGTAGCACTCCTTCCCACGAGGGAAGAAACCTGTTTTTATTTCCCCGTACGGGTAAAACGCTCATACGGGAAGCCAATTGCCAGCCCTGCCGTATACAGAGGGTTGTTTCCGATCTCTAGAAACGAATTTGAATGAAGTCATGTACGTCAGGAGTCACACGACAGCTGAACTGTGGCGAGAGGTGACAGACCAGAAGTGAGTGATTTCATAGTCATGTCTCATAGGAGCAATTCCCAAGAAAATCTAGCCTTTTTGGGAAGGGTACATTACTACCCTTTTCAATGCCAAGTACAGTTACGTGAAAATCATAGGAGCCTGCTAAAACGTGGTTTCATTATTTCCAATAAAGACATCGTCTATGTACTTAATAAGACTGGCAAAGCTCGGATGAGATTAATTCCAGAGGAGAAAAAGCAAGCAAATCCACCCCCGCCACAAGCCGCACCCCCGAGATGATACAAATGAATCCTATCCGAGCTTTACCAGTCTTATTAAGTACAAAGAAGATGATTTTCTTGGAAATAATAAAACCACGTTTTTACAGGCTTGTATTATTTTCACTTAAATATACTAGGCATCGGAAAGGCCTGTAATGTACCCCTTCCAAAAAGGCTCGATTTTTTTGGGCATTGCTGTTGTGAGACACCGTGCACTCTGACTATGAAATCACCCACTACTGTTCTGTCACCTTCCGCCACAGTTCAATTATCGTGTGATTCCTGACGCACACGATGTCATTCAGAAATATTTTCCAGAGATCGGAAACAACCCTCCGTATTAAACGGCCGACACATCCAAATTCCACAGAATTTCTTCGTACGAAATAGGCCTATACAATACTCAGATCATTTGCAACGTAAGTCACCATAATAACCAGACATGCAGGTCATTAATATGACACGTTTTTTCTCACGTGTCGGTCTGGGTGGCGCAGTCGGTTCTATCCCAGCCCAGGTCGATGGCATATAAGTGTTTTCACCAACCCAGCCGAGCTACGGGAGGCACTACAGAATAAATGGTAGGAAATACCGATACCACAGGAGGACAACCGGGGTTTGATCAGGAGCCTGACAAAAAGACAAAAAGACTAAAAGCAAGAGATGGCAATACAACACTATCTATAATAAAATGACAGTTTTGAAGTTTTTAATGTATTGTTTCATATGCACGACCAACAAATCCTCTGGTATCGCCAAAACAAACGTATATTGTTTTTTTCTTTTGTTTGTTTTTAATAAGAATTCTGCAAACTTTCTGAAAGCTCTTCTTTGTAAAAATAATTTTGTAATGATGTAGTAGAAGCAAATTCAATGTTTCCATATTTTAAATGTGGTTTTGTTAAAAAAGAAACCTAGGTGTAATTGTTTTCTTGGAGGTAGTGTATAACATACTCGTACTGTACTTCTTTGGGAAGGAATTCATGAGTGATAATTCTCCATTTCCCGCTCGGGAATCGAAAGGGAGAACTATCACATACTGTATAAAACTATAAACATCCCTGAACTGTTTTCGAAGACATTTCATTCTCAGCTATGAAACAACATCAACAGGTACCAGCTAGCAAACAGGCATCGTAGAATCAACACACAAGGGCGGAGGTGTTGTTACAACAAACAGAGTTCCTCTCGCAGTTAATGCTCAGACAATGGGCATTACTGCTGCCCTGTAATAATACCTAATGCGTGCTTCAATGCGATTCTGACTATTCTGCCAGCTTCTGAATTCAAATCGATATAACTAATTGTCTGATTCTGCGTTCAAGCACCATATACAGTCTGAACCGTTTGGGTATGGCTAATACTAATTTATTATTATAAAGCTATTATGATAGTAAGAATAGTACATTATGCAACGAGCCTATAATGGTAGTAATTAAGACGCGACTATGTTTATGAAACGAGCGCAAGCGAGTTTCATAATTTTCATACGAGCGTCTTAATTACCATTATAGTCAAGTTTCACACGACTTTTTATGCTCGACCATATTTCTAATTTGAAATCATTCATAAGTATTCATGTTATTCTTATCTGACTAAGGAGCGGAACTGACCATGTGCAATACCTCGTAAATTGTGAGATGTGCGCAGACGCGAAGTATTGATTTTTTGCCAGAAACAAATGTCGACATTGACCTTGATAAAATATCGAGTAAAATAAACATTAATCTTGATATAACCTTGAAATTGAATTAGACATTGAAAAACGAGATGACAAATTGAATTTATTTGAATATTATTTACAATTAACGCTAATTATTATAGTAACAGAACTAGTTGTCTTTCGATTGCATATCCGAGAATAATCGATACTTGCGCTTTAATATAGCTACAATGCTATTTTCTGATTGGTGGAACACCTGAAGTTTAATGAATAGGTGTACTTTAATGAGGTCCATTAAAGGGCTGCTACCAGGTGTATAATTACTATATTTCGGAATGGTCGAGCATAAAATTTTTTTCCTCGTTATATTATGATTGTAGTTTCCATATCGGCATTTTCTCGTTATATTATGATTAAAAGATTGTAGTTTCCATATGTGACATTTCCTCGTTATATTATGATTAAAAGATTGTAGTTTCCATATGTGACATTTCCTCGTTATATTATGATTAAAAGATTGTAATTTCCATATGTGACATTTCCTCGTTATATTATGATTAAAAGATTGTAGTTTCCATATGTGACATTTCCTCGTTATATTATGATTAAAAGATTGTAGTTTCCATATGTGACATTTCCTCGTTATATTATGATTAAAAGATTTTAGTTTCCATATGTGACATTTCCTCGTTATATTATGATTAAAAGATTGTAGTTTCCATATGTGACATTTCCTCGTTATATTATGATTAAAAGATTGTAATTTCCATATGTGACATTTCCTTGTTATATTATGATTAAAAGATTGTAGTTTCCATATGTGACATTTCCTCGTTATATTATGATTAAAAGATTGTAATTTCCATATGTGACATTTCCTCGTTATATTATGATTAAAATATTGTAGTTTCCATATGTGACATTTCCTCGTTATATTATGATTAAAAGATTGTAATTTCCATATGTGACATTTCCTCGTTATTATCATGATTAAAAGATTGTAGTTTCCATATATGACAATCAATATTGCATAATCTGAAAGGACAAATGAAAATTGTAGATGATTAAAATAGCTACTACAAATCAACAGCGGGCACATTGTGTTCTTTGGTATGCTAAATTTGAGTATGTTAAAAGAGTTCAAAGGGAATTTCTACGTGAGTATTGTGTGCGCAATGTACCTAAACATGTTTCCATAATGTTGTGGTATCGAACATTTCTAGAAACAGGTTCTGTGTTAAAAAAACATGCAGGTGGTCTCATGCGAAGCCCAGTACGAGAAGCAGCTATCTCTTGGCTTTGTTCCCAAATTCCCCAGATCTAACTCCTCCTGACTTCTTCGTGTGGGGTTTTGTTAAAGACAATGTCTATTCACAGAAACCGAGGAACATTGATGATCTGAGAGTAAAAATTACTCAAGCTTTTCAAAAAATCACCCCTCTTATGTTACAACGGACATGGGCTGAATTACATTACCGTTATGAGTTGTGCATGGTGCGCAATGGGGGTTATGTTTAGCTCTGAGGAATCTCCCGTCTTTCAGTGTTGCATGCACAAAGTTTCAACAAATAAAGTTCAGTAGTAAATGTTTTACGATGTTTTTATTTCATCCCTACCCAAACGGATCATCCTGCATTTATCTGTATATAGGCTACAGGCTACAGTGTTCCTAATGCAGCTGAAATATTTATTCATGAACTCAGGTTCCGTTCCCCGAAATCATTGGAACGACATGCATACACGCGTACAAGCATATTACCAAACATGTACGCACACTGACATACATACACACATACATAAACACTTAAACACACACACACACACATATATATATATACAGATATGAAGAGTCCACTGCAAGAATGATGGAAGTCATTTGGAATACATTTTGCAGGAGAAGCAATTGAAAGTTTGAAATGCTTAGCGCTCAAAGCTTAACTGTGATTTTCCGATCATTACTGCACAATGACTATCAGTGTCAATGCCATATAACTCTCTATGTACATTCTATATGTCTTAAGCTATGAATTCACAGTCTTGATTCATTTTCAACAAGAAAGTGACATCCATCATTCTTGCAGTGGACTCTTCATATACATACAGAGTGATTCACGACGATTTACTGTCACTTTCGGAGCTTATTTCCGAAGACATTCTGAACAAAATCTGTCATATAAACATTTTTCCTAATCTCAATATTTTCAAAGTTACAATAATTTGAAGTTGTTTGTAAAATACCTTTTTTCTTTAGTTTTAAGGGTAAAATGATATTACAAACAGAGACTGAACTATTCAGAAGTATCACTTCTTCAATTGGCTCGTGTTTTGAAGCTAAATATGTGTTGTCAGTTGCTTTGTACAGATTTTGTTTCTCAATTTTTAACTAAAATGACATCATACTTACGCAATTAATAAAAATAATTATTACAAATCATACCTTAGCAACTTGATTCTTTACAGTTGAATTTCCAAGAGCAGCGTGATTTGTAACAATTGTTGTGATAAATGAGTAAGAAAATGTAATTTTGCAGTTAAAAATCGAAAAAGAAATCTGTACGAAGCACCTATGGAATTCACAACACATTTTTAGCTTTATAATACTAGCTCATTAAAGCAATGATACTCCTGAATAGTTCATTCTTTATCTCTAATATTCTTTTACCCTTAAAACTCAAGAATAATGGTATTTTACAAACAATTTCAAATTATTGTAAATCTAAAAATATTGAGAGAAGGACAAATGTTTATATGACATTTTTTGCTCAAAATGGCTTCGGAAATAAGCTCCGTAAGGGACGGTATATCCTCGTGAATCACTCTATATATACATACACAATATACATATATTACACACACATATATACGCTATATATACACATACAAACATATAAATATACACACATATACGTATCTACAGACATATATATACACATATTTAAGTGTATATACTGGGTGTTCATTTTAAAGTGTGTTATGACGTCACTGTTGTCAGCGATTTGAAGCGAGTTTCAGCTTTTATGTCAGAGAAGGTGCCTATTAATCAAGGCGCTTAATCTGAACTTGAGAACGTGTATGGTATAACTTGAACGTCGTAGCAACAGATGGCGGTCTGTACGGTCTGTGAGCTACCATAATCTCTTTCGAACAGTGGGGTTTGCGCGGCAAGTCGTACGCAGGGTATTTGTTATCATCGGTTGCGTACGGCAACATTCCACAACACAAATCAAATGCTCCGTGTCCATGTTGACCGTCGAAGTTAATGTCAACAAATACCTAAGTAATCGTCTTAACCCTCTCCCCGTAAAGAAAAAAACTCACCTCAGTACGTGTTTCCAAACAGTTCACATTCCTGCCACTACCGGCAATACAGTACGTATAGGTAAGTGCTCTTCAGAATGAACCCCGTACTTGATAGGCAACTTCTCTGGCACATAGGTAATACGCCTCTGCGGAAGTGTAAGAAGATTGAATTCTCTAGGCTCATCGGCTAGCCACTTGACGGCATACAGCGAGCCATGACACACTATGAACTGAACACACAGTATATGTCCCTATTTTTTAAGTTATGTAGTCCCGCTCATTCATAGGCAGTGCCGTAAATACGAATCTATGTTCCTCAAGCCGGTTTGCATATCACTTGTGGAGGCAGTTTGGTACGTACAACCAACTGTTCCCTTGTTTATCAGTCACCGTTAGAGTAGGGGTAAGGCGTCGGGCTTGTGTGCAGAAAAATATATGTCCGTTTACTAGGTCACCTGAATTCCAATGTCATCACATAAATTGCGATGTTGCCTACTTTCCGAAAAATAGGGACTAGAGATTCACATGATATATAGGCCTACTGCGTATTTTCCACTTCCACTGTAGTAAATATCTTATTACCTTGTTTTAGGGAAGTAATATAAGGTGACCATATATATTCTTCAGATTCGAAGCTGGGACCAAATGGGTAACTTACGTAGCAACCTCTTCTCGGAAATTTTACCAATCAAGAAGAAATATTATGCTACGCGACAGTCACGAAGCTCAATACGTAGTAAATATGCATCCATAGATAGTTGCTCACCACTAGGATCGCTAATATCATCTCATTACAGACAATGCGATATAGTACCGCCACAGTCTATTGTTCCTAGCACCCTCACAACGCAAGCTTCGTGACTGTATATACTAGACTGTGACGCTACCGTAACTGTTTTTTGCTTCCTCTATGCATCTGTACTTCCAGGCGCATCATGGGACACCTATGAGTCATGGGAACGCGAATAACCTTATGATAGTAGAACTGATTCAACAATGCCATATTATATTATTGAATGCAAGAGTGTCATATCTAACATGCTAGGAATTTTACTCTCTTCTTAATTTGGTTTACTTGAAATACGAGAAACATTGTTACGTCAGAAATGTTGAGATATGTATTTTATTACGTCCATATACAAATGTGTAGTTTGAACGTAGCTTGCTAATTTATTGTCAACAATAATTATTATAATTTATGCTTTACATAGTTAGGCTTGCCAACTTTCGTAAGTAAAAATTAGGGACACAAACGTTACTGACAATTTTATTATATATTAACAACAACAGTAGTACTTTTATTATATATATTAACAGCATCACTTCGATTCACATGTAAAAAAAATTACAAAACTTATCAAAATCAGCACAAAACAAGTTGAAAAAGAGTATAAATTTCTTATAAAAGAAATGTTAACTCGTTGTAAACTAGGAACCCATTATATTGATGTAATTACTAACCTAATATAAACTTAACGTAAACTGAACTAACACGAACTATCCTAACCTACCTACACAAAAGATTTCAGCCACTCTTCTCGGAAAACGACAAAGACGTTTCCGTGATTTATCACCAGAGCTAACAGATCTTATCACACGAGAGGGCTACTGTATTTTACAAGTCCTTGTTGTTGTTGCTGTTGTTGTTGTTGTTGTTGTTGTTATCGTTGATATCTATATTTATCGTAGAAGTGGCTGTATAAGTTTTCTTTTTTACCACTTTTCCTCCGAAATCTATGAATTCTCGAGTACTGGTGTCGGAGAGAATTTTTCTGTGTTCTATCCTTCTCTCATCATATGGTAACGCAGAATTCCTGCACGGAAATATATGTACTTCGGTACAGCATACTAATTACTCTACTTTGTTATCAAGTTTGCCTATAAAACTTTCATTCTGGCATTTTACTAATATTAAATTCTTACTAAATTCAATGGGATACTTGAGTTAGTTTTATTTCAAGTATAATATTATCTTCGTTTCTTGTAATGATTTTTTAAGCTACTCTATGCTCAGTTGTCCCCGAGAACACGAATTTTACTCATAATCGAATAACACAGTCTACTATATACAGTCACGAAGCTTGGGATGATTTTTTGCATTTCTCGCGATAGTTGCTAGCCGCTTGGAGCGCTGTGAGTACTAGGCACAATAGACTGTGTCACTGCCATCGTGATCTAATACAGGCCGTAAGACAGACCATGTGACTCGCTTAACCCGGTCACTATGGGTTGTGTTTCAACCATGCAAATTAATTAGAATGCATAAAGAGTAACATGTATTTCTCTAAAATGTAGTGTAATTGCATTAATAAAATTTAAAACAATGATTAGGAGACACTTCAGACATAATTTTTTGCGAGTTAAGGTGTAAAAATTACGTTGTTCGTATGTGTAATATCTGCCTTTATTTCGATTAAATATTGCGAAATTCTTGTACATTCATTTATGCACAATTCAATAATTTTCAGTTGCACGGCACGAATATTTAGATATGTTGAAATTATAGGTTATGTTTACTGTACCAGTTACCCTTTATGTCTAATTTTAGTGGTCTCCAATGCCCTGCCACTACATATGTATGATATGTCATATGGAAATTATAGGTTATGTTTACTATATTTAACTTATATTCCTATATTCGCAATTATACATTATAATTAAACATAATGTCTTGTATGACACCCGTCACATTCTATTTGTCTGTATTTTAATACTACAATTGAGTACTGAATTATTGTATTTATCTACTACCTAAGAGACAAAAGTAACACAATCGTACGTACACTAATTTCATTGGAGTGGTATGGTAAATTTTCTGTCTACAATCAAGGAAGGTGGATGTGCTAAATTAAAATCACAATATAAATTCGTTTTTATTGAACCTGAAAATAGCTTCCATTCTAAACTTAAAATGTTGATGCGAACAGATTATGTTAACACGTAAAATTCTTTTCACATTAAAATAACACAGTTTTGTAATTATTTCTGCAACATATTATGCAACAAGAAGTAAACGGAACTTATGGACACATTACACTAAATAAAACTTAGCAATGATACGCAATAAAGTTATAATATAATATTTCACCGAGCTCCATACACTGAAATAAAAAACCCGAACATACAGTACGGCCTTGTCTGGATCGAAAAGGCATTTACTGTGCCGTATTTCGCTTTGTTGTGAAAAGTTGTGTAATCTGTGAAATGTTCTTTATCGGTTGTAAATCACTGTAAATGGCTAAAATACAATAATTTGAACAATAGTATGGGACAAGGAGACGTTTGTGATACTTTAAGTAAGAAAAAGAGGTCAGAGTTATCCTTCTTCCGAAAGATCCAGGAAGGTGAGTTTATAAAATATAATACATACTTATGAAAATAATATATAAACCTTATGTACTTCATAATTCAATAGTGGAAGGAAGCTGTTAATTTTTTCAAAAGAATACGATAGTGAAACTACAATACATTTTATCGTCTGCTGAGGAAAGTGTCTGTGTTGAGGCGATAGTAGCGATCCTGGTGGTTAGCAACTATCTATGGATGCATATTTCAACCGTCTATGTATGCATATTTAGTAAGTATTGAGCTTCGTGACTGTGCGAATAACACACTGATTTCAGACAAGTCTATTTCTGTGACCTATATTTTACATCTACTGTAGGACTATTTATGTCGCTTCTTTTCCTTATACTGTATTTTATATACAGGGACATCATTTTATTTTTACTAACATTTTTAATACTAACCTGTCTATATCATTGGATTAAAGATCTAGAACCGGAAATACCGCTTGCTCCCCCTTTCAAGACTGGAGTTCGATGATACTGGTGTAAAATACAAATCACTTTACTAGGTACAGGAGGGAAGAAAAGTAGTTCATCCATTTACGTAAACTAGGAAATTCGCGATTTTGAGTTTGATAATTTGCATTAGGTTTTTGTTTAATCAAAATAGAGTAGTGTATTAACACTTAGTGTTTTTACTCATGAATTGAGCTATCCATTCGAACTTATTAATTATGCAGTGTATATTGTACTGTTACAGCACATTAGCGTACAATATAGAGAATGAAGTTAAATTGAAAAATAATCATAATATGGATATTTAAACACATTTTTGGAAATGGTGGCCGTTCATTTCGATACAGGCTTCAGTTCTTTTGTGCATATTATCGTACTATAGACTATTGTACCTAATTCCAATTAGGCTACCAGTTTCGTCCTTCATGTTGAAATAATTCTATATCTACTCTATAAAAGAGTACCTTACGTACTGTAAATTCAATCTTCACTTCTGCCCGATCCGAAAAAATCAAATTACTCAGAAATGCTATCTACTGTCCGTTCAAGTCGTTTTGTCGCAGGGTCGTATAAAGGGGGAGGGGAAATCACGTGACAATTAATTACTTAATGAGGCCCTTCTATTTAAGTTATTTTAAACAGTTGTGTAATATTACGTACACGTCCAATTCCTAACAGAAATTAATGTTTTCGGAAAAGAGCTAAGACAGCCCGGCTACTAGCCCTTACAGAGGGACGAATAAAATCAGGTGGGGGAAACGGGGATGCGACGTAGGCAAACGAACGACAGTACCTGTGCGAAAATATGATTCAATATTGAAAGCTCTTTCGTCACTGGAAAACGCGAACATATTAATTATGGAACTTACTGTACTCACTAACTCAGTACTGCATACGCGGCCTCGGTTCTGTGTGGAGAACGGTTGTAAGTTTAGTAGTAGAGGGGGTAGGAGTGAAGTACATTCAAAAACTCGGGTACAATAAAAATTGAAGTAAAAATAAAATGATGTCCCTGTATAATTACAAATTGTGTGTGTCCTGATATAATAATAATAATAATAATAATAATAATAATAATAATAGTAATAATAATAATAATAAATTAGTTTTATTATTATTAATTGTGCTTATTATTAATTGTCATTACTGAGTGTAATTAGTTAACACTGCCGCCGGGTATTTATCCGTTAGCAGTGTGAATAAATGCATATAAGTACTCCACTGTGCAAGGAATCGCCGGATTGGCAACAGACTACTGTACAGTAATGTAATTTTTAGACACGCACATGCTAACTCCGAGGTGAACGGAATGTCAACAAACAAGTTGTGCGATCATTAGAGCAGCGCTCAGCGCCGGATGCACTTTTGGAGACTCCCTGAGCTGCATAAAGCTTACCGCAATATTAGTGGCTTCTATGATGCTCGTCACAGAAATTTCAATTTTGTTTCTAAGCTAATGTTGCGTCTTGCTCCGAGCATCGGAGTAACGAAGGGGTCTACTGGAGAGAGAAAGGTTAGAGTTCACGAGGCTGGATGGGGCACAGGTGGGCCTGCGTACAGTGGCAGGGGGCTGCGGTACAGCTTTGCTGCTAAAGTGACATAAGACTCCCAATGTATATTCATAGTCTGACTTCTGGTGTAATTGCATGAATAACATTAGCTCATTCACTTCTCCTCACTAGAGTTCGATCTGTGCCCAAAACTGGAGTGGTGCTTGCGGTGGAGGATGAAGATTATATCAGAGTTGTCCCATTTCCCTCAACATTACGAATTTCTCTCCACTTAAGATATCCCAGTCAACTTCCTCTCCTCGTTTTATTTCATTTACCAATTCATTCGTTCTTCATTGCAAACCCAGCATTTCAAATCTTCCCTATTTTCCTCTTTCAGCTTACAAGCAAACAAGTTAAAGTTAAAAATAAGTTAATTTTTCTTCTTTCTTTTACTGACACAGCGGGAAAGGCATGGAGGGCATTACACTTTGTGATGACGGTACTAAGAAAAGGCTCTGATAAATCCAAAGAGATTGCATGTAAATCACTAGTTCGTCCAGTAATGGAATATCACAGTCTACTATATACAGTCACGAAGCTTGAGTTTTGAGGGTGCTAGAAACAATAGACTGTGACGGTACTATTTTGCATTGCCTGTAATGAGACGATATTAGCGATCCTAGTGGTGAGCAACTATCTAATGTTTGCATATTTACTACGTATCGAGCTTCGCGACTGTATACTAGAGTGTGGGAATATGGTGCTGCATGTTGGGATCGTTACAGATTAGAACATATTAAGACACTGGGAAAGATTCAAAAACGGGCTCTCAAGTGTTGTCGCAATAATTCACCATTAAAATGGGACACACTCACGGACAGGAGAACGCGAATTTGATTATGCGCAATGTTCAAAATATACAGAGGTGATCCTGCCTGGAGAGAAATAAAAAATGGGTTGCACCGCCAAATTACTCTTCAAGGAACGACCACTCATATATATTGAGGGAAAGAAGACAGACGACGGACACTGGATAGTTTTCTTTTCTCAATCGTACTATCAGGGAGTGGAATGCTTTACCTGCAGACTTACTGAAGGCTTTACCAATAACCAAAAATGTATTTAAAAATAGGCTTAAGGACTTTACTAATAGACGGTAGTATATTCTACACGTTATTTAAAGGGTGTAATTGATATCTTGTTATTTGAAGTGTTCTATCAGTGAGGAAGTGTGTTGTGTCAGTGAAGTGTGTAGTGTCAGTGAAGTCTATTGTGTAAGTGAAGTGTGTTGGTGTCAGTGAAGTGGCAGTGCAAAGTATTTGAACAGTGAAATGGTTAGAAGTGTTAGTGAAATCAGGTAGAATCAGTGCAGTGAGTGAGTTGACAGCGAAATAAGAGCGTATTCCGAATCTCAGCGCTGAGCAATCTGATGGCATCACGGTATTCCGAATTTCACCGATGGCGTGACTGATGCTCCACCGGTGTCGCACCGGTGCCATCAGCTTGTAGAGGTGGTGGCAGTCTCCATCAGCCGTCATCAGTGAATCTGATTGGTTCTTGTATAGGGCGGGAATTAGCAGACGAATGACATCGTGCACTGTTGTGTCATGGCGGTGTGTTCTGCTTTAGTTCTGCTGCATTGTTTTTAATGAGCACAACGTAAAAACAATATGTTAATGGCTTATGAGCGAACATGTCAACGGACCAGTTATTACTACCGGTCCAGGAAATAAATTGTTTATGTTCTCTTTTCTTTGAACGAGACGGCAGTACGGAGATTTCGCAAAATTTTTTTAGCGTAGCACAGACAACAACTTATACAGTCGCCATGACAGCTATCGATCCTTTCAGCAGTTTTGTTCCTATTTCGCTGCAGCGTGACGTCATTGTCGTCCACCGGTCCGGTGAGATTCGGAATACGCTGAAGTGTAGTGCCGAAAGGTACTTGTGCAGGTATGAACCTGTCACACTCGTGGGTCTTAGTTCGAACTTAGGGTTAAGATACAAATTAGATTTACTTTAGATGTTATTTTAAGTGACCATGCTTCATTTAATTTAGGATGCTCCTTGTTATTATTTATTATTATTATTATTATTATTATTAGTACTGTTTTTATTAGTTGTGTTTATTATTAATTGTCATTATTGAGTGTAATTACTTATCACTGCCACCGGGTATATACCCATTTGCAGTGTGAATAAATACATACATGTTAATAATGTCAAAACAAGTGCTTGTACAAATTTTTGCCACACGAGCGAAATTACGAATTGCATTTTCCTCCAACAAAATTCAGGCGGTATATCGCAATATTCTCAACCGAAGAGCGTTTTGTGAGCAGATTTTAAATCGTATGGACGAATATAAAGACTTTATTAACTTGAAGATGTCTGACTAAGCACATTTCCATCTCAGTAGTGGTCACTTAAAGAACGTGTTCTTTCAAGAAATAAATGGTAGACTATGTACTTTATGACCTCACGCATGTAATTTTGAGAAAAATAAATTCATGAGTCAAAAACCTAACATTTATATTCGCCATTCCTCTTCTGAATCCTGTAAAAGAAGCAAAGCCAGAGAGTGTAAGGCCAAGGTAATAACAATTCATTATAACGGTCGGATTACAGTATTCGAAGAGGAGAATGATTTCCCTCATTTATATCCTCCAAACAGAAAACGTAGAGACGTAAATTTAGAGACCGAAAATGTCACCTGCACATATTCTGAAAAATGAGCTCAGAGATGCGTATATAGTGGCCAGACGCATTTATCGGAAACAAAGGATTTGAAGAAATCATTTAGACCAGAGCGTCATCGTGACCCACCTCAGATATGTTAATGTAAGTGTCCCAACGATATCAAAGGAATTTTCGGGCTGAAATGTTCATCTTCCATGATTAATATCTACAAAATGACATTTGGTACAAGAAAAAAATTTGAAGTTATTAATGAGAAGTAATATTTCGGTTCCCGGTGTAACTTTTAATGCCTCAGCAAGCATTTTCACGCAAATTTTCACAACCATAAGAAAATTAAAAGACAAGGTCAGAATCCTTAAGGTGACGAAATTAATTTACCTATTCCTCTTATTTTTACTCTGTTAAGTCACCATGTGGAACTCCCTACGACGGCAAGAGAAGGACAGGAAAGACCACGGCTCAGGTGGTCTGACATGTTTGCGAAATAGGCGGGCAAGCAATGGTCTAGGACAGCAAAGGACAGAGTTTTATGGAGAGAACTAGAGAAGGTCATTGAAAATAGCGAACATCATCAGTGTTAAAATATTGTAAATATTGAAGTCAGTGTTTGTGAAAGTGCTAGTTAAAATATTGTAAATAGTAAAGTCAGTATTTATGAAAGTGTTAGTAAAATATTGTAAATAGTAATCTTAGTGTTTGTTAAAGTGCTGATGTTAGTAATACTTGAACAGTTCATAAAATGAACAAAGAACAAAGTGCTGAGACTAGTTAATGTTTAACAGTGTTAATAACCATATCACGACAGTATCCACGAAAACTATATCAGCTCGCCTGGGCTGGCTTACCAAGCAAGTACCCATGAGCTAACAAGCATGGGGGCAGATAAAAAAGTTATTTTTTTTTCTTCCATCATGTTAATAATGTCAAAAGAAATGCTTATACAAATTTTGGCCACTCGACCGCAATTACGAGGGCCGTAAAAAATTGATTCGCCAGGGGCCGTTAACAGAAAGAAAAAACACAATTTCATTGGACAAATTTATTGGAACAGACACAGCAGTTGTTGAGCTATTTTCCAACATATTTTCCATCGGAATTGAGACATTTCTCATATCATAGGATCGACAGAGAGAGGTGCAGATGCAGTCAAACTCTGGTTCCGATCTGAGGCGGCTGACTTCTACGACACAAAAATTGATCCCATGGTACTGTATGACAAATGTCTCAATTCCAGTGGGGGATATGTTGACAAATAGCGCAAAAATTGCTGTATCTGTTTCAATAAATATTTGCATGAAATTGAGCTTTTTTCTATAAACGACCCCAGGGAAAATCACTTTCTGGACGGCCTCGTAATTGCGGTCGAGCGGCCAAAATTTGTATAAGGACTTCTTTTGACATTATTAACATGGTGGAAGAAAAATCTGCCCCCATCAGAACGTTTGCTTGTAAGTCTGTGAAGGGGGTTCTACCCCCAGCACAGGAGGTCTTTGCTTAGCATGGACCATCATAGCATTCATTCATTCATTCATTCATCCATTCATTCATTTCATTTCATTAATTCACTCACCAGACAAGCAACAAAATATTTATAGGCCTGCTACAGTCCTGCGCAAAATAATATACAATACATTATCGCTTAACATAGACGTTAGTTACCCACAAAAGATAATGATTGCTTTCGAGAAATGAATAATTAACTGTGTTGATAATTCTTGCAATGATTCTAATGATAGACAACTAAAGACATCAACTCACATGAATTTAAACTCATTTTCATTTTGTGTAATTTAAATTAAATAATTAATACCACGTTTCATATTATTTTGGTATATTGTTTACAAAGGAGAACATTTATTGATTTTTGAAAGACAGGAACATTCAATTCACCGTATCTGAAAATGGATATTCCAGACTTCCTTTCTTTTGGCTTCTGAGGTAGATTTGTAAACATATTTAGTAGACTAAATAAAACCTTTAGCGAAAATGTTATAGGAATAAAGCACCAGCAATACGTTTATTAGAATTTATGGTTTAAGGAAATAAGGGTGCTAGGAATTTTGTTTCAGGGAAATAAAGCTTTAGGAATTTTAAGTATTATGAAAAATATTCTCCTCTCTTGCTAACAATGCCGTATCATCAGAAAATCTTATACACTTTCTTCTTCTTCCTCCTACTGTCACACCACCCATGGTCTGACAGCAGTTCGTCACTAGATCCTTCAAGATATTGAACAGAGTAGGTGATAAAGGGCATCTCCTCTCCCTATTCCACTTCCCTCTGACATTTCTTTTTCTCCGATGTGCTGCACATGCTCTGTACGGTATTTTTATAATCATGTTAATTTCTTGTACGTCTTCGGCTTACTGGAAAAAGTTGATAACTAGATAGGAAAGCAACGAAACTTACCAACTTTTCCTGTAAGCCCATGATATAAGACTACTGTACTCCAACCAAAAGAAAGTCTTTGGGGAATGAGACGAAGCGGGGTAATGCTGTGAATGAATGTTGATGTCATAAGGTCACACACGTGGGTACTCGTATCTGTATTGGCTAGCTCTCACAGCACAAACAATAACATTGATACACACATATTGATACTACCCTAGTTACAAAATTAGATCACTGTTAATCTCCTGGAGCCCTATTCCTAGACATTTTAAGCGCGTGCTTTCGGTGGATGATCAGCGTTTTTCGTATTCATAAACCAGTGTTAGCGATAGGATATGATTTGAATTCTGTACTAGTAACCAGTGAATAGCCGTGGCTAGCTTAGTACGCTCATAGCGCGTTCTGCGAAATGTCTATGAATAGCATCCCTGGTCTTTTAATCTCTCCATTGAGGAAATAACATATGCAGGAGAGCGCATGGTTTTTAAACTGACGTTATAACGGTAATATTATCTATCTACTTCGCTCCAATAGATGACGCAATAATAAGCACATTCCTTTCACGGTCGATCTTCTGGTTGGAGAACAGTACGTTTCCCTCAATAATTTCATTTAACTCAAGACAAAAGTACCGTATTAAAAAGCAGGGTTAATAAAAGAAAGATATACAGTAGGAAGGCATATTGGGGGCCATGGAGGTACAATTCCAGAATAAGGTGTTGTGGTTGGCATCACGTTCGATCGCCTTAGTACTCAAATTGATAGCAGACCATGGATTCTGGGGCAATTTTAAGAAAAATCCCGCCATTATCAGGAATTGAACCTGACACCTTTCAATCTTTAGAAAATTGCAATACGAGCTATAGGACCGCATTAATCAAAGAAGCTTGCTTTTTTTTTATTTAGGTCACGGGAACAAGGAACGTTATATTTGATGACCTTTAAAAGTTAACAGCCCTAGCCCATGTGACCCAGCAGAACAGACTAATGGCATCTTTTTTTGAAGACCTGACTAAGGAACAGATACAGTGCACGTACTTCAAATTCAAAAAGTCTCTTAAAAGATGTCAGCAATATTCGCTTGAATAATGTAGAGTAATATATTCTTAAAAGCTTTCGCGAATAACTATAAGTTGCAAAGGCCAAGAATTTTAAACAGTTTATAGACATTAAATTACTTCTTAAATACAAGCCACGTTGCATCAATATAATAATAATAATAATAATAATAATAATAATAATAATTATTATTATTATTATTATTATTATTATTATTTATTTATTTATTCATATTTATGTGCTGTACAACAGCCATTGGCCAATAACAGTCCAGCACAGTGATTGAATTAATAGGCTACATTAAAATGAACAACTATGGTAGAAATTAAATACTTGAGTTAACAACAAAATAAAGAACATAGATTACAATAATTAATTTACAAGAATTAATACTATAAAATATTAGGGAAAGGAGTTGATTCTTACTACCAATTTGTGTATAAGGATTATACAAATAAAATTAGCAAAGACATTGCCATATTCTAATACTTCTACACACTGAATGGATCGAAATCGCCTACATGTAAGTTAGCATGTTTAATACATCTGGAGAGCGGCGAGGAAGATTTAGAATTTCTAATATAGAAGAGTTTGTGATGTCTCATGTCCTTCATAGGAATACGAAGGCTGACACTGTTTAAGAAAGTTCGACAATGTATAATTAATGTCACCTTTAAGGACCTTACATAAGAATAAGTAATCGAGATCATGACGGCTGGCATACAGGCTTCGACATTTAAAGTACTTGCATTTTTTATCATAGTTATACCCAGTTATTAGGCAGGAATCTGTACGAACATAATCAAATAAATTTGCTTTGAATATTTTCCAGTTTTGCCGAATCAGAACTAGTAATTGAGTTCCAAACTACAGATGCATATTCGAGTTTCGATCTCACTAGTGTACAGTATAGTAATAAAAGAGAGTCAGGTGTTGAAAAAGAATAAGTAATTGACCGAATTATTCCTAACATTCTTATTGCATGGTTATGGTTATGTGCTTGTGAAAATATAATTTGTCAATTAATACACCGAGGTCTCTAATGCAATCCATTCTGTTAATTAATACATTTTTTTAGATGACAGTTATATTTTAGTGTAGAGGTTTTCCTTGAAAATGATATTACATAAGTTTTGGATTCATTAATCATCATCCCGTTACCAACTGACCAATTGGTAATTGAATTGATGTCATCCTGAAGAAATTGACAGTCGCAACACTATTGATTTTTCGAAAAAATAAAAATATAATAATAATAATAATAATGAAAATAATAATAATCATAATATAATAATAATAATAATATTTGATAGGATATTTATTATATTATAGATCACAAACAAAGTACATACAAGTAAATCAATTTAACCCTTACATAATAATAATAATAATAATAATAATAATAATAATAATAATAATAGATGGAAATATAATATTAAAATGGATTTGAGGGAGGTGACATATGATGATAGAGACTGGATTAATCTTGCTCAGGATAGGGACCGATGGCGGGCTTATGTGAGGGCGGCAATGAACCTCCGGGTTCCTGAAAAGTCAGTAAGTATTATTATTATTATTATTATTATTATTATTATTATTATTATTATTATTATTATCTTGAATGTACTCATGACTAAAAAAAAAGGACAAGGAAAAACTGAGGGAGAATCGACGTATTCGAAGAAACCATTCTCTTCTTCGTGATATACGAGTTTAAATAAATAAGTAAATGAATAAATAAATAAGTAAATAAATACGAGATAGAATGAATGAACGAATAAATAAATGAACAAGTAAATAAATAATAATTACGGAATATTGGGTATGAAGCATATAAGTTATACTGAATTAATATGCAAGTGATACGTGAACCAATATTAGAAATTACAAGAATTACATATTCAAACGTAGGTTATAATATATTAGTGAAGGGAAAAATACAAGCTGACGAGATATCTTCAAGATTCCATCGTCACCACCATAATAAAATTTTCTGTAGTGATATTTCGCCAGCATCTTTACGGTGTACACTCAATTTAAATTGTACTAGGTTCTATTTTTTTTCTTATGTCTTAATCTCTTTTGCTTGAAACCTGCTCATATAATTTTTCATTTTAAATTTTATTGCGGTTTAATTACATCGATTTCTTAATTCCAAATCATCAGAACATATAAACAGAATGGCCATAACAATTATTTACGTATGACCGAAAACTCATGACCAAACATACATTTGTATTTCTAACTCTTGACAAAATATACATTTGTATTTGTACTGAATTTCACGTAATTATTTTACCAAAGTAACAGCTATAATCTCTATAAAAAGACACCAATTACACAGTATTTCAGTCAGCTAGTCGAAAGGATGACGATAAAATTCTTGTAAATTAAATAAGCTGACGTCTGCTGACTTTTTAGATATTTATATATCACTTAAAAAGTCTCATCTATATCAAAGAGCAAAAACCTCCTGAAATATTTATAAAAAAGCATGCCACCTCGTCTGCCATAAATTACCCACCCTCGAATAAAAAAGTTTCTAACTAAAAGTTGGCAGGCAAGTTCACTTCTGGGCAGCGACAGGAGCATATGGCTCGAAGGGGAGCACTCCTAACGACAGAGCAATTAATCTCAGATACGAGATCCTAACAGCTCATCAGTAAATAAATTCATGAGTGCAGTGTACTATAGTTTTAGTATTTAGAATATGAGGCATTCATACCTGAGGCTCGTTTTCTACTGCGTGTTCAGTTCAAAGTGTGTCATGACTCGCTGTATGCCGTCATGTGGCTAGTCGTTGAGCCTAGAGAATTCAATCTTCCTACACTTCTGCAGAGGCGTATTACCTATGTGCCAGAGAAGTTGCCTATCAAGTACGGCGTTCATTCTGAAGACTAATTACCGATACGTACGGTAATGCCGGTAGTGGCAGGAATGTGAACTGTTTGGAAACACGTACTGAGGTGAGTTTTTTCTTACTGTCGGGATATGGGGAGAGGGTTAAGACGATTACTTACGTATTTGTTGACATTAACTTCGACGGTCAACATGGACACGGAGCATTTGATTTGTATTGTGGAATGCTGCCGTACGCAACCGATGATAACAAATACCCTGCGTACGACTTGCCGCGCAAACCCCACTGTTCGAAAGAGATTATGGTAGCTTACAGACCGTACAGACCGCCATCTGTTGCTACGACGTTCAAGTTATACCATACACGTTCTCAAGTTCAGATTAAGCGCCTTGATTAATAGGCACCTTCTCTGACATAAAAGCTGAAACTCGCTTCAAATCGCTGACAACAGTGACGTCATAACACACTTTAAAATGAACACCCAGTATATTTATAGCCAGAGACTGGATGTCCATGAAATACCAGATCATCAAATAACTTACGCACGAGTTCAACCAATATTAAATGCTTAAACATACACAATAAGTGAATTGAAACATAATTTAAGCTGTCATAAACTATGCTTATGAAAGACTGAACTTGATGTAGTCTTACTATATCGGTAAACGATTAATTTCTTGCCTTGGATTTTTGCGACAGAAGTGATATATTCAACATTAAACTTTTTAAAACGTTTAATCCAAAAAAGTAACAGATGTAGTGAAATAGATAACAAATTCTCTAATAAATAATGTCCTTACTTACAAATGGCTTTTAGAGAACTGGGAGGTTCATTGCCGCCCTCACATAAGCTCATCATAGTATATAGTCGTCGTCATCATCATCATCATCATCATCCTTCACGAATTAGGCCTCTGTCGACCTGTTTCGGCCCCATCTAGCAGTCTTCTAAAAGGTCTTCCTGGCCGACGATGTCCTCTAGGTTTATACTGCATCATAATTTTTGGGATTCTTGAATTTTCCATTCTTCTTACATGATCTAGCCAATTTAATTTGTATCTGTTGATTTTTTCTTGTACTGACTCTACTTCTAAATGTTCTAAAATTTCTTCATTCCTTTTTCGGCCTAAAAGAGTATATCCTGCTGTCCTCCTGAAAAATTTCATTTACGTTGCTTTGATTCTGTTCATGTCTTTTTTCTTTAATTTCCAAATCTCGCTTCCGTATAAAAGGGAGGGTAATACTAGTGAATTATATATTTTTATTCTTGTAGATTTTTTACTGATTTAGCTTTTAATATAGTGTTTATTATTCCTAGAATTTGTGTAAATTTGGTAATTTTCTTGTTCACATCTTTTTTCATTTTGATAAGATATTTCATAATCCAGATAGTTGAAATTTTGTACTTGTTCGAGGCATTGGTTATTGTGTATTATCTTACTTCTGACTGGGTCTTGTCCTAAAAATGTCATTACTTTTGATTTTTGTGCTGAAATTTCCATCCCAAAATATTTTATTATTTTATTTAATGTATATAATCCTCTTTGTAAATTATCCTCTGAATTGGAAATTATGACTTGATCATCGGCAAAGAGTAAGGTATTTAATGTTAGAGCACTGGTTATAATGTATTTAACCTGGTAGAGATAAGGCCAACTACAATAATACTGTAACACTAGTCTGAATTTGTGTTGCAACTTCATTGCTGTATTAAATATTTTATTTCATATCATTAACGTACACACAAAACAGTATCATCAAAGTGGGTGATCTTTAAAGAACACCTTCTTTTTATTATGGCTACTAGGACGGTATAGGAAACCAGTCCTTACCTACATTTTCACACATGCGTCCAGTCGCAGTATTTTTTCGTCAGATAAACTAATCTTTAAAGAATCTCAACTTTGTAACTCCTCTGTCAAGCTGTAAGAAAAATACTTGAAGCTCGACACACGACAAGCATACATTAATTATAAGCCAAGCAATAAATCCTACTTTCTTCGCAAAGCCTTATCTACCGCGTGCAATCTGTTCCTACAGAATCTGTAAATAGGCAATACCCCATACATCACAGTGAAATGTGCTGTGGAACTGCCACGGCGAATATAAACGAATATTTATGCCTTTTTCAGACAGGGAAAGCTCCAGTCTTATAAAAACCTAGTAAAAATATATACTCATATTTTTTCTCTCCCTCACTCTCATCGTCTCCCTCCACTCACACGCTCCATCGGGTAGCTGACTACGAATTAATTCGTGGAGCAGGAAGGCGAGAAGTTGTTAGTGGGAATGAGCATGAAGGATCCATTAATCGCAGCAAGTGAGAGTGGGGTAGTTAAAAGAGAAATTATAGAAGTAGACACATGCTTCAGACTTTATTACGCTCGATAGGGTTCAGATGCTGACATTCTATTTAAAAATTTAAACTTTTCTCTTCAAAGAAGTGGTGGAGCTCCTATGACGGTGAGTAGCGTAACATTAGACTGCCACGTAAGACAACACGGGGAATCGTGCGAAAGAGAAAGTTACGTTCATTTTTATGATATGAAGTAAGGAAAATGTTACTGGCCTGTTCCGTCCTCAAGGGAGTATTTCTGTCTTGTTTTACACCTTCAATATGTAATTTTTAGTTCCTATACTTAATAATTTAAAACAAGTTTGGGATGTTGTCTTCCCGCGAGGTGAAATGGTATACTCGCACTCATTTGAAGAGTTCAGAACTACAGTGGGCCAAGCGCCATTTACTAAAACAGGAGAAAACAAGGGTTAAAATGAAGTTATTACCATAATTCAATGGAAACATATAGCAAGTAATAAAGTATACACATTAAAACTAAATGATATATTAATATTGTTTAAACTATGGTATTCACTTAACTTTAACCCTTGTTTTTTCCGTTTTTAATAAATGGCGCTTGGCCCACTATGGCTCTGAACCCTTCATTTTTCCTCACATTTTACCCTCTCTCTCTCTTTTCTCTCGTCGCACTCTCTCTTCACCCGATTCTCTCTCTGCCAAAATCTACAGTGTGTTTAAAAACATTCATTATTTCGAGAGATGAAAGCAGGGGCATACGCAAGGGGGGTTACCGGGTTTGAATCTCCCTTTGAACTTTAAAAACAATTACGCATTTAGATTTCAGTATCTTTTATCTATAATCGTTTTCCCTTCTCTAAGTTATCACTCTCAGACAAACAAAATCTACACCGACATAAGGCATAGTCCTCCTACCCTTCCATCAATATATTCATAATTCCACTCTCATTGTTCACCCTTGGTGAGTTCCATGTTCCTTCATTAATTAAATTTATTTCAATATATTTGATTGTTTCCATGGATTTTCGTGTTATGCAAAAGATATCAAGAAGGCATGTGACTCTCTTAAGAGAGAAATTTTATATGCCGTATTTTCTCGCATAATTTACGCCCCCGCGTATTTTGCGCACCCTAATTTTTAAGGGATTATTTTGAACTTTATTTTTGCTCCGTGTATTTTGCACACACATTTTACGTACATATTTTTTTCAGTGTAGTAGGGATTACGTACATATTTTTTTCAGTGTAGTAGGGATTTTCCTTCCCTACAGTCCATCGTAGGTCATTCACCAGCAACTGAAGTACCTGCTTCAGAAAGAAACCCCAAAGTCCCGCTACTTTAACAATGTTTGTCCTTGGTAGAGACAAGTTACCGGTATAGAAAATTAGCCCTACCGTAAATACTTGTATTTCAGTTGACTTTCAACACTTCTAATGTGCACTTGTATTTATACAGTATTTCAAGATGGGAAAGAAAAATAACAATTACACCGCGTCATATAAACTGAAAGTGATAAGTTTCGCGGAACAGTTCGGCAATCGTGCAGCTCAGAACTCAGAACAGGATCTCTTATTTGAAAAATCCGCATATTTTACGCACCCCAATTTTTCACTGGCCAAAGTTAATTAAAAAGTGCGCAAATTACGCGAGCAAATACGGTAATAGGGTAAATTAGGGTCTATTGGACAGTCGGGCATGTTGGACAGTTTGTACCACTCGTGGCTACTTCCGTCATTGACTTCTAGCAGAATGTGGTGCCCACAAGTGGCGAGGTAACAGTTAAAGTACAAACTGTCCAACATGCCCGACTGTCCAATAGACCCTAATTTACCCTATTATTATTGAATTTGGTATTCCCAAGAAACAATTTCCATTAATTAAAATGTGTCTCAGTGCAACATAGAGCAGAGTCCGTATAGGCCAATTTCTGTCTGACGCTTTCCCATTTACTGCGGGATTAAGCAAGAAGATGCCCTATCACCTTTACTTTTTAACTTTGCTGTCGAATATAAATAAATCTTAATATATAAAATTGAATGTGGGTATGTATGTATGTATGTATGTATGTATGTATGTATGTATGTATGTATGTATGTATGTATGTATGTATGTATGTATGGTCCCTATACAAATCTATACGCTTTGACCGATATGTGCCAAAGTTTGCACATTTAACCTTCATAACCAGGAGAAGAACACAGGCTACATTAAAATTGTGCAAATGGACCATAAATTGATTAAAAAAATAAAAAACAGAAATAAATACGATTAAACATTCATTTATAATATTAAAATGCATCTTCTATAGTCAATTGTTTTTTATTATTGTCTGTTATATTCAATATCGACTTTCATGAGGCCATGGAAATTATAACAGAAACATTGATGATACGTCTCATGAAGGCCAGAATCTACACAATTCATACAATAAGCATCTTTGCACAGTTCAGGACGTATTATGAATTTCTGGATGCAGTTGTAGATAGTGAGCAGGCTGTGTTTTATAACTGAATTCTTGAATTCTTTGGAACCACAAGAATTACTACTAGGTAAATACTTAGTATTGAATCACTAATAGTACTATTACGAAATATTGACCCACCAAAATTATGTAATGGGATAAGAATTGATGTGAAAAAATTCATGCAAATCGTAATAGATATGACAATATTAACTGGAAAAACGAAAGAAGATGTTTTTATCCCACGCATTCCTACGATACACACTAACATGTCTTTTGATTTTAAGTAACTTCAATTTCAGTGCCACTAGCATTATTAATGGTCATATTAAAATTAAGCTCAAGGACAGTCGCTCAAAGTTGCAGACATTAGCTTAAAAACTGCGTGTTTTCCACATTCTAAACTATATTTTATACAAAGCAATGGAAAAATAAAATAAGATTTTACACATATGCCTATCAAAAAGCAATTCAATGGCACTTTTGTCATGTTGCTAACATAATATGTAAATGTACGAAAGCCGACTGAAAATAACACTGTATTAATTCTAAAATATACGTTTCTCAAAATACAGGCAGTATTTATATATGTGCCCTGTATTGATGTTTATGTCCGAAAATGTGTTACTACGAAATTCTATCTGTATAATCATGTTGTCAATATAGTATGTTATGCGTTGTGGAAATAACAATTATTCAATTTCTGAAATACCGGTATACGTCTCTCAGAATATTAGTTTCTATGTTAAAAATGACTTGCTGCGAGTTTATATTACATCTGTATTCTGTATATAAATAAGAATTAATATACTGTAATTAATATGATCTATTTGTGAGATAATTATAATTTCTCAAGTCGTATAAAAAACTATGTATGATATAAACAGCGTACAGCGGTCAAGAGGTAAAAAAATCTTCCAATATAAATTAAATTATGTGTGTATATATATATTGATTCTTTGGTACAACCGATAGAGAGATAAATTTTAGCTCACGATGACATCCCAACGAGTTCAGACTGGGAAAAAGGGAATTTTCTGTTTATCGTCAGCTCTCTCTGAAATTCAAGTCAAAGCACATATAGACATGAAATTACGTGAAATGCACAGCTTCAGATCGATGTACAGATCTTATAATTATTTTATCTCTGCCTCTGTACAACGTCACATTTGCGATGACACCCCGATGGGTTCAGACTGAGAACAAGGGAATTTTCTGTTTATCGTCAGATCTCTCTGAAATTCAAGTCAAAAGCGTACATAGACATGAAATTACGTGAAATGCATAGCTTCAGATGAATGTACAGATTTTATAATTATTTTATCTCTGCCTCTGTGCAGATGGGGAAGAAAGAGACGGCAGAAAGATTGTAATGCTTTTTAATACGCTGACTCCCACGACTAAGATAAGTCACTTTAAATTTAACAGTCGCTGACCGGCAGAGATAAAATGTAAGATCTGTAGAACTTTGAGACAATGCTAAGTGGGCGATCAGGAACCAAAGGGTGTATTTTGTTTTCCTGAACCTCAAGACAATGCTAACTCATTTGAAGTTTGTGTGATTATAACCTATATATATTTTCGTTTGTTTTTATTTTATTTATAATTTCATTTTTATATTATTTTATTTTTATTTCTGGTGATGTGGAAGAGAAGGCCTGATGGCCTTAACTACGCCAGAATAAATAAATAAATAAATAAATAAATAAACACAAATAAATACAAATAAAAATATTTGAAAGTAAGGGACGTGATAAAACGTTTTCCTTCGTTGCGTGACCTACAGTTGTTTTAAATTGAGTTAATCCTTTCAGGCATTTGGCTAAGAAGTTCATTAATTCATGTAAGTGACGTTATGTAAAGATTCATCTTTAGGGACGAGGAAAGCTTATTAAAGGCAATTCGTTTCGGTTGTCTATAGTTGAGTTTCTGAGATTTCCGAAAAGTCTAAGAATCAGTTTAAATTAAAAAAGAAGCAAAAAGCACAACCCGGGCAACGCCGGGTACTTTCAGCTAGTAAATAAATAAATAATGACAATGGTTTATTTTAACTGGCAGAGTTAAGGCCATTCGGCCATCTGTTCCACTCAACCAGTATGATATAAAATTACTACATTCCTATGAATATAACATAATTAATACAATACAATACAATATAATACTACAATACAATATAATCCATAATTAATATAATACAATGACAATTCTTTTTATCTTCACAACACCAATGAAATAATTATGTAATAATAATAATAATAATAATAATAATAATAATAATAATAACAATAGTAATAATAATAATAAGTCATACTTAATTAAATTAAATTATTAAACTCGATCACAATTATAACTTCAATTTAACTGCGCCAGTAAGAAATCGTTTAGCCGTTTCTTGAAAGTGGTTATTGTCTGGAAGCCCCTAATATTCTGAGGTAGAGAATTCCATTCACGGGGAATATGACATTAGGAAGGTATAGGATAACAGAGAGGGTTCGGAAATGAACAGGTTACATCAGCTGCTTGTCTATGCGGATGGCGTGAATATGTTAGGAGGAAATCCACAAACTACTAGGGAAAACACGGATATTCCACTTGAAGAAAGTAAAGAGATAAGTTTGGAAGTATCACCATAAGACAAAGTTGGCCTATATGATTATGTCTCGTGACCAGGGCATAGTACGAAATGAAAATTTAAAATTAGACATTTATCCTTGAAGAGTTGGAAAAATTCAAAATATCTTGGAGTAACAGCAACAAATGAATGGCTCTGGAGGAAAATAAAAGCAGAATAAATATGGAAAATGTCCATTAATATTCGGCTGAGAAGGTTTGTCATTCAGTCTCTCTCAAAATAGCTCAAAGTTAAAATGTATAAAACAGTTATATTACCGATTGCGAAACTTGGATTGTCACTTTGAGAGAGGAACAAAGGTTAAGCGTGTTTGAGAATAAGGTGCTTAGGAAAACATTTGGGGCTAAGAGGGATGAAGTTACAGAAGAATGAAGTTACACAACGCATAACTGCAGGCATTGTATTCTTCACCTGACATAATTAGGAACATTAAATCCAGACGTTTGAGATGGGCAGGGCATGTAGCACGTATGAGCGAATCCAGAAATGCATATAGAGTGTTAGTTGGGACGACGGAGGGAAAAAGACTTTGGAGAGGCCAAGGGGTAGATGGGAGGATAACATTAAAATGCATTTGAAGGAGGTAGGTTATAGTAGAGATTGAACTAATTTTGCTCAGGATGGGGACCAATGGCGGCCTTATGTGAGGGCAGCAATGAACCTCCATATGTAGGTAAGTAAATAAGTAAGTAAAGTGTCTTACCTCTCGTATACGAAAACTGTTGACTAAATATATATAGTATAATTAAGCAAATTTTATTATACAAAATTACACTGAAGTTAAAATTTGCTAGAAATTGGATGGCTGTAGAAAATTATGTTTCAAAGATTTTAGAAAGGTATTCATGAGTAATGGAACATAGTATAGTATTAGTAAACATACCGTAATATAATAATAATAATAATAATAATAATAATAATAATAATAGTAATAATAATAATAATAATACACAAAATATAAAATTACAATAGTGTAAATTTTAATCAATTTTAATTCTACGTACGGTACTGGATGTTAGTATTCATCCAAATAAGGAAAAAGGTATAATAAACATGAGATCTAAAATTATCATCTTCAGAGGTAAGTATCAACATCATGGGAGTTGTTCAATGCCATTTCCATTTTAAGAAAGCATTAAATATTCTGAGAGTAGGCAATATTCACCAAAACAAAACAAAAATCTAATAAACATAAAATTAAATTTTATAGGAAAGAAAAGCTTTGTAAATAAATATTCGAGAATTTTATGTTTAAAGATATTTTGGAAAGCAAACAATCTAAAGCATTATGTAAAAAATGAAGACATATGGGCTTTCACTTGTATGAAAGAGCACATGCTTAGATAATTTCGAAATTAGATAAGCTAGGAAACATGCGAAAGCAACAAATCGAAACCATAACTTATACATTAGAAAATATTGATTTTCTATGACAGACAGATAGACGGGCGGACGGACGGACGGACAGACATACAGACATTAGGAAGTTGTATCGGTATCTCTTAAACGACAGACATACAGACATTACAAAGTCGTATATCTCTTAAACGACATTTTTTTTTGGAAACACTGTAGGCCTATAAAGATTCCGAAGGTGTTAATATTTTCAAATTACTAAACAAATTAAAATACGCTTACGCAGCCAAAATCACAGCCATGCATGGCTCCACATGACATTATATGTGAACAGTTTTTCAACAAAAATGAACATTGCAAAATCAAAAAGAAGAACCCGTATTACATATGAGCATTTCACTTTGCAGTTAACATTAGCCATATATACTATTTTACTCCTGGCTGATCAGTTACTCAGATACCATTGCTCTTTTAATTACTGTCCCGGTTTTGTTCTGTTATACTTTATCAGTCATTTTTCAACGAAATTTGTTAAAAGTGACAAAGAAAGTAAATGAAAACATATCAATAATAATCACGGTGATCAACGTTGCACCTCAGCCTAGTATATACAGTCAAGAAGCTTGAGTTTATAAGGGTGGTAGGAACAATAGAGTGTGCAGGTACTATTTCGCATTGTCTGTAATGAGGCGATAGTAGCGTTCCTAGTGGTTAGCAACTATCTATGGATGCATATTTCCTACGTATTGAGCTTATACTGGACTGTGGTTGTACTTCTAAGTTTACAGTCCGGCATTTCACATCAAATACAGTACTTTGATAAGCAAAAGTGTACCCACCCTCTTTCATCCCATCCATTTGAATGCTGAGTTTGTTGCGTTCTGCTGATCTATTCGGAAAGAAAGTTTTGCCGATGTATGTTCTACAGCCTATTTCGTGTCGCTTATTCTACATAATGTTAGTGATGTTCATCAGATTCAAAGCACAGGAGAGGTCTTAAAAGTCAGACTGTTACATTGCAAATGGTGTAGTGTGTCACGGAAAATAATGTGCTCCAGATCTTTATAATGAAGAAAGATGACTGCGCGGAACTTCATAAGCGAAACGTAACAAGAAAACAAGACATATATCATACGCAAGTCTGCTGAGTGCAAATCCGTCAAGTGAAGATAATCAGAAACAAACCTTACCTTTTTATAAACTCAAAAGTTTAAAAATGTTATCAAAATGAAATTATATATCAGCACATTTATGAACATATTTAATTTCTGACAGAAAAAAATTGGTATTACAATGAAAACTATTTTATGATGTGAAATCCATAACAGACTCTTATTTCTGGCAATGCTAAACTAATTCAGACAATGCTCGCATCAGCTGCTAGTATTGGAAAAAGTAAACAACGAACATTGAAGCAAAACTCATTTAGTACAGATTTATTACTCGACCAAGCGCGGAATAGGATGGATTGGCGGCGCTACTACAGCGAGTGAGATGGCTGACAGACGGCATGCAAGTGTACGAGAAATGTAGTTCCCAAACGCACCGATCCCATTCCGAGCTTGGTTTCATAATATGTCAGTTTCGTTCACTATGAATGTATGAGTAGGCCAATATTTACTCAGAAATAGACTTTTGAGCCCTGTAAATTAAAATTTCCAACGTATCAAAACTACTACAGTTTCCATCATCAGGGCAGGGCTGGAGTCAAATGAGAAATCCGAATAACATGAATATTATATTACGTATAACAAACCTGTAACCACCGACATCAACGTAGCCATGAGGTAGGTGAATTTTCCTTCTAATCTGAGCATACATTAGGGTCTGGGTTCGATACTTATTTGAACTGATTACTTAGTTGGGTTTTTCAGAGGTTTATAGGAACTGGAAAATTAATCCTCGAATGTAGGTTTTCAAGGCCGGCGTCAATAGAGTGTGTTTTCTGGGCTAAGAGATCGTGGTCTACTGGCGATTTTACGTCCAGACGTTTCGTCTACCACAGGTTTCCACAACGCTAGTTTGGCCGTGGGTCACCCATTTTACGAGCTCCTCTCAACCCTGACCTCACAACCTATGACAATGTGTTGTGGGGTTTCATCAAGAGCATTGTTGCACAGGAACGGTACGACACCATTGATGAACTGAAAGACGCCGTGCGACGCGCTTTCCAGCACATTACACTACCAATACTGAGGCGAATGTCACACTGAACCTGGCGACGCATTAGTTTGTGCAGGGCTGGGCACGTTACGTGATTCTGAGAAATGAACGCTGTTTACTTTAAAGAGCAATACTTTAGAGCGCTGTAACGCATGCATATTGTACGTCACTTACTGTCAATGCAGTGGTTGACTCTGCAGTAGGATGGCGAACTTCGAAGATGCACCCGCCTGAGAAGTTGTAGGCTATGTCAGACGAAAACCTAAATTATATTCTGAGATTGAATATGAATAATTAATTTGTTCCAAACATATAACGGCTTCTACAAATGAAAGGACCTCATAAGTCTTGGAAAACAACCACATAGTTATTTTGGTTATTGAGTTTCAAATAGTTTTGTTTCAATAGAAAATATTTATTTATTTCAGATTGACAGAAATATGATTTCATTACAATGGTTTACTCATGCAAAAGAAAAGTGTAAGAGAGCGTTTATTATTAATTTCCTTCTTGTGTTTCTGATTGTAATCCTTCATTACATATGTTTGTATTATTAATACCATTATGTAATTGTTAAAGCATTGTGCATATAGATTGTGTAAATGAGCCTAATGATTTGTGTGTGTGCATAGAACGAAGTTTATTTCATTAAATTAATAAGAATGTTATAAAGTCTGTACTGTACAATGGATTGATGTAATATCCTTATAAACTATAATGTACTGACAGACTGAATGACTAGAACAACCGTGGCTCTTGTTATATTAATGCAGGGAAGGTAGCTGTAATGTGAGTCCGCCACTGCGTGAGCGTTCTACTCCGGCTTGACTTGCGGAGCGAGAGAAGCTCTAGCCGGCTAAATGGAGCCGCTCTCATGACCGGCACTGAGTTTGTGTGAGGAGAATGATGGGAGACATATTTCCCTTTGGACACTTAGGACGCACAGTTTGTGTAAAGTGGATGTATGTGTGCATTATTCCCGGAATTACATACATAGTATGTATATTTTAGGTATTTATAGGGGGTAACGGGACTTAATGTCCACCCTTTAGAACGTTAAACCAAAGCCCGGGACTTCAGCAGGTAAACAATACATACAGGTTAAGTATGGAAGGAGGTTTATTGAACCCTGACGCTCGTTACACACAGTGAGCATACGATACGTACACGGGTGTTCCAGTACAGACTACGACAAAAATAACTTCTCGCCCAAACTTTAGCGTAATAATAAAAAGGTTACGTTACGTTCGACAAAGTGAACTGCAAAATAGTACAGGAATATAACATTAATTGCAAAAACAAATCTTACACATCCATATGTTAGGAATTAGTTATTCCTCATACTATTTTGTTTACAAACACGAATCATATGATTTGTTGCAATGAACCATAAGATAAATTCTTAAATTATCAAATGAAAAGCTTCTTCTATTTTCTGACAAACAATTTTTTAATTGAGAAAAGGTTCTTTCAACATCACATGATGTGGTGGTGGCAAACTTAAACCATGCACCACACACTCTCACAATCAGTGTCAATACTGTTCAAAGCTTTGTATATTCGATTTGTTGTTTTATTTCGAATTTCACAATGTTTGGAAAATCCAACGTTTTTCTTGAGAATGTTTTTAAACTTTTATTGCACCGACACACTTTTTTCATCTTCATTTTGAGGGATTATCTACTACAAACAATCAAAGTAACATGACATTAAATATTCTTTACGCAGAGTTGTTTCAGACGGGGCAATTCTGGCCGTATACTTCTCTATAAAATTCTTAAAGTGGGGGTTTTCCAACTTGTTAAAAGGAATGTTGGAGCTCACCATCATTTCACACAAATCCCGGGAAAAAATCATTGTGTCTATCAGAATTTGAAAAAGAAGGCGCGCTTGCTTCCTTCTCGTTACGTATGAATAATTGTAAATGAGCTTCATGTCTCTGAGTTTTGATATGCTGTTCTATGTATTTGGGACTCTCGCCCTTTATTACAGTGTGGCAGGCATTACATGTGATATTAATGCTATCTGTACAAAAGTACTTACTTTCGTATACTTCCACAAGTTTCTTTAATATGTATCCTCTTTTTTTCAGTGAAACTTCCGGCAAAGTAATTGAGCACGTAGACTTGTACTCGCCTGTACTCTTGCAATGCTAGCTATCAACTATCAGACAACCGATCACTAGTATGAAGTCGAATGGGCAGTCTTTCGGGACTAGGCGAAGGAAGTTTCTTTACAAACACAACCAGCAATATATACTTTGTGTATCATTAACCTGTATTTAAACTGCTGAACTCCCTAGGCTTGCTTATAACGGTGAAGAAGAAAAAAATTATTTAAAGAAGTTACAGTTGAGCTAAGAGCATATCAAATTTTAAAAAGCATCGAGTTATTACACGTAAGTAAACTCTTTAGAATACATACCAACTTTCCATCTCTGTGTTTTAAAAACAAGTACAATCGGCTTCAATGTGTTGCTAAATATGAATCCACTATCCCTGTTCAATATTTTAGGACGTGAGTTGATTTCAAAGACCTCTCTAATTATTTGTTCCCAATAGCCTAAATTTCTAGCTAGAATACTATTCTTACAAAACAAAATTCTATGTTCACGCTTGATACGAAGTCTATTTCTGAAAACATTATATCTGTATTTATTTCTTTCCTTGCAAAGAAAAGTATAAACACTTAATGTGTTGGAGAGTGGTAAAATAATCTTCTTCTTCAACTTCAAAGTCTATCCCCTAAAGATCCCGTCCTCACGGGAATCCTCACGGCTTGTCTTTAGTCTTCAGACGTCACAATTCTCTTTCAAGTTGAAATTTAAAACTGCTTTTCGAAATCCTATGTCTTAATTTTTCAGGATATGCCTGTGTAAATATATATTTCAAGGAACTTCTGGTTTTCATGTTTAATTCAGGACGTAAATTCACATTTCCTTTCTTGCGAATATAGTATCCATATAAGAAAGTATAAGCACTATAACGATTAACGTTCATCTCAAAACCATATCCGAATATGATTAACGTTTAATTTTTCCGGAGATTGTAAGAGAATGAAGTACACGTACATGAATTTATATTTAAATTAAATTAGATTTCAAAATTATAGACAAAAATGGAAATCTCATATACTCAGAATGTCTAGAACAAGGATACCACGCCAAGCACTAAATTCCGCTCTTTAAGAACAAGATCTTTTAGCAGTCTGCTGAAACGATGGAGTGAGACAGTAACAGACCACCAGGCTTCAATACGTGATAGAAAAAAGAAGATTTACTTTTAAAATGAAAAAAAGAAAACATTTCGTTAATCGTTTAAAACAGACTAGTTTCTAAACTCATGAATCGAGATGATATTTGGTATTCTCAGTTTGGTTGACCGGAAAAAGCCCGAAAATGGTCGAACTGTGTTCCCATTGTACTCAAGGCCAGCCATCTCGGTTCATGTTAGCAGATATAGCAGCTCGTACGCAGATGAGTTTTTGTGTACTGTACATGTTTATTCTTCGGTGCGTGTTTACTGTATAATATTGAGTAACATGGTAGGGATTCCATAATAAAATAAATAATATAAATTTGCGTCATTTGTGTAACAAAATATTCCTACAAATCTTGGGAAAAGAAATCGTGCGTTAATCTAAGTGTTTTTTTTTTTACTTGGTAATTTAACGACGCTGTATCAACTATGAGGTTATTTAGCGCCGGTATGATTGGTGATAGCGAGATGATACTTGGCGAAATTAGGCCGAGGATTCGCCATAGATTACCTGACATTTGCCTTACGGTTGGGGAAACCCTCGGAAAAACCCAACCAGGTAATCAGCCCAAGCGGGAATAGAACCCGCGCCCGAGCGCAACTCTGGATCGGCAGGCAAGCGCCTTAACCGACCGAGCTACGCCGGTGGCTAATCGAAGTGTTCGACGAGAGAATAATTAGCTTAAGTTTGTGATCTCCTAGATCCCCGGACCTAAATTTCTCAGTGTTTTGTATAAAGTATAAGCAATTCAACATTATATCATAGGATTTAAAGGAAAATATTTGTCAAGCTATTTTTCAATGTCGCAAAAAGAACTAAAATTATCTCAATTTTTATCTCAAGGGAGATAATCAAATTGCCTTACCACTGTTTAATCAAGTATGATGGTACTGAAAGCGAAACAATGTAATCTTTGGCGAACATACCTCAACGTGTCTCAAATAGTTTACATATCAAGTCACATATTAACTGCTATTAAAAGAGTAAAACGATATCAATATCCTTCGAAATGTTTTAGAAAATTTAACTAATAATTTTTTTTGAGTATTGATCCATGTTAAGTAGAAAACAATGATGAAACGATTAGAAGAGGTGTAAATTCGACTTTTTGCATTGCTGATGATGAAGACGAAAATCAGAACGTTTCGAAGATTAGCTCTATAACAGTATCCTGGATATCGTAGGAAACTCCTGATCTTTTTTCATCTGAAGTCGAAGATATAGCCAATCTTCGAAACTTTTTTTTTTCGTTACCAGCACTGGAAAAAGTTCAATGTAGACATCTTCTAATAATTCTGAGTGATTCATACTTTATTCTACCCTATATTAAACCAAAGAATGTGTGTCACTCTTGCAGTGAATAACTCCAGCACAATACATAGCTGCGGTGAGACCAGAAAAGGAGAAATGAAAATGGGTCGAGGGAAGAATGCGCAGCGGTTATATGAGATATAAAGGATATATGATGGAAGCACAAAGAAGAATTAAGAAGTATAAAGGAGAGCTTCCTAAATTACAGTTTGCGTCTATGTCCAGCCTCTTCTTTCATGTTGTATGAGCATGGTCAACATTTAGTATACCTTAACTGAGAATATATAGTGCTGGTTTTCAATTAAACACTTTGACATAGCATTTTTATTATTTTCCCTACACAACTATACATTTTCCTAGTCCCTTTCATTGGTCAATTCTCTAGGCAACAGGTTTCGCTGAAGCAACTGCCATGAGTGTTGAAGATCGAGAGCCACTACCGAGGAAATAATATGTGCATTTCTCTCGGCCGAGCGTTGGAAGGTTTGTGTAGCGCAGTGTGGACAGATAACGCACACTGAAGGGACACAATATTAGAGCATTTAGTATACAGCTGACTTCCATTCAATGTAATTCACTTTATTTCGTGGCAATGCAGTAGATATCAGATCATGAAATATTCATTTATAACAAGTACAAAACGAAAAAAAACTCGTATTAAATGAGTCGTGTTATTATTTCTATGACATCATGGCATTCAGCAGCCATCTGAGTCAACAACTCAGAATTTAGTAAAGAATCGTGCTTCTATCGATACAGTCGAAATCCAGCGTATGTGTCTACAAATCTTTTCAAAAGATGTGAAATGTGCGGTAGATAGAATGGTCAATAGTTCCATATTAAGGCAAGCCTATGAAATTATATCTGTAACGTATTGTCTAAATCTCTAGATTTTATCGCCCAGGCCTCGCACATCGCAACTGGCATACGTCGGTTCCGAAAAACAAAGGCTTCAGGGTGTATCATAGGATATTTAAATTAAAATTAGAATTTACAATATTACAAGATTAAACTCAAAATCATAATTCACAGTTCATTTGTTAGTGTCTTGCAAATGACATTTATACAGATTATTGTCCTTGGATGAGAAATCACTTTCCACAGGTTTGATCTTGCAGTTCTTGAGGTATTCTGGTCTAGACTTGTCATACAATCTGCATCGGGTGAGAAGATGGGCAGCTGTCTGATACTCCTCTTCACATTGGTCTGGAAATTTGTATCTCATATTCCTGTTGGCTATACTATTGTAATTTTATATATAACTCTAGTTACTGCCCAATGTACACTACGTATAGGGTTATTCAAAAGTAGGCCTAAGTTTACATTTTGAAATAGATATAACATTTTAAAAATTAACGTATACACAAAATGGTAACACCAAACGCCTTACTATAATAATACCGGACAGCTAGCAGTTCTGCGCGCGAACGACGCTGGTGCTGCTACCTAGGCTGCCGGTGTGGAGATACTCGCGAAACAAGTGTAATCAACTGTAATGTATATTGTTGCTGGGCTAGTTAATAGTTTTATTAATTGGTGCTATGCTAAAATGTCAGGATCTGCTGTTTATAACTGCTACAATTACAGTATTACAAATTGCTCCAAATCGTACTTTCGATTTCCGAGAGTTCATAAAACGTGAGCCAACAAAATTCTTTATTAGGCCTAATGCATTTGTCTCTGTGTTCATAGAACAATAACAATTAGCTTTTTTTTATTTAGTCCTAATAAATGAATAGAAGTTAAAATATATTGAAAAGTTTAAGGTTTTAGCAAATTAAGTTTTATTGTTGTTCACATGCCTTTACTAATTATTACAAGCATGATATTACTACCATTTTTATCTTTGCAGTTGTCAGCAATGGGTATATAAATCGTTATTGTAAATTCAGTCTTAATGTCAGAATTAATTTGTCTCACTAAAGCAAAGAAAAAATACGTAATATTTCTCATAATATGCAGCTTTGATATAAAATAATGTTACATTAAGCACGGTAATATTCAATTAATATTTGTATTTGTGGACTTAATTCCACGCCGCTCCGCTAGATGTCAAGTCCGTGATATTTCGCACTCACGTCAATGCTGCTAGTATACAGCTGTCCGGTATTATTATAGTAAGGTATGTGGTAACACATTTGTATGTATCGAACAATAGGATTTGTTCATTTATCACACTCACGTTTTTGGTTAACATGGAAACAGGTTTGTTTATAATGTGTCAAAAATAAATTTACCTCTTACTGAATTTTTAATTCACTACCATTGAGTGTGTTTTAAAATGGTTTTGACTTTACAAGATTGAATTAATGTTGCTCAGTTCTATTATGAATGTAAAAGAAGTTTAACAAACGACATACGAAAATTCAGAACAAAATATAATTTAAGAATCCGTCCACCTAGCCAGGACGTTCCCCTGATATCAATCCAGTAGATTTTTGGCTGTGGGGCTATTTAAAAGGCCGAGTTTTTTAACTAATCCAACGACTACGGACGAATTTAAGTAAGCAATTTCGCAATATATTGCAGATATTTCATCAGATTTATTAGTAAATGCTCTTCACTACATAGAAGAAAGATTGTTGCTTGTTGAAGAACAAAAATTACGGATATATTTAACATTTAAACTGAATCAAATAAATCCCATACCTTTTTAAGTATAAGTGTGTTCTTGTTTTGTGTGTAGGGGAGACTCGGCTAATTCCGCAATATTAAGAAGTAAATCTATCATATTTTTATCAAAATGATTATTGAAAAATATTATCAAGGTATGTAGACATGGACGAAACTTTTCATTACCAAATGAGAAAAAGAGACCTGTTAAAATGCAAATATATTTAATTGTATTTACATTACAGTTAAAAAATAACTCGGGTAATTCAGCAACAGTGCGGAAAAATCCGAAATATGACTTGGCTAATTACGCAGTTGTAAATAATTATGAAATACATTATGGAAGTTACAAAAAAGAAACAAATTATATGTAACAATGCTCACTTTCTTCACAGCTGTGTAGCAAAACACGAAAAACAGCCAACTTTTGATGTTTCACTGTATTGCCGACAGAGGTGTCGACCAATATCCTTGATTTTTTCTATAGCACTGCAGAGGACATGCCTCCTGTTGACAGCATCTCAAAACTTACGTTCACGCTTTTGTAAAGCCGCAGTAAAAGCATATATGCACTACTGCGGAATTACCCGTACTGCGGAATTAGCCGAGTTTCCCCTATCCTAATTCTTAAAAGGTTATGTAGATATAAAAATCTAACTTACTTTTGAATAACCTTATATATTAAAACATTTTAAACAAATCCTTTTGAATAGGGCTTTCTTGAAACCCTTAGTTAACATTCTTATAGGCTTACTTACTTACTGGCTTTTCAGGAATCCGCAGGTTCATTGCCGCCCTCACATAAACCCGCCATTGGTCCCTATCCTGAGCAAAATTAATCAATTCTCTATCATCATATCCCACCTCCCTCAAATCCATTTTAATATTATCTTCCCATCTACGTCTCGGCCTCCCTAAAGGTCTTTTTCCCTCCGGCCTCCCAACTAACTCCCTATATGCATTTCTGGATTCGCCCATACGTGCTACATGCCCTGCCCATCTCAAACGTCTGGATTTAATGTTCCTAATTATGTCAGGTGAAGAATACTATGCGTGTAGTTCTGTGTTGTGTAACTTTCTCCATTCATCTGTAACATCATCCCTCTTAGCCCCAAATATTTTCCTAAGCACCTTATTGTCAAACACCCTTAATCTCTGTTCCTCTCTCAAAGTGAGAGTCCAAGTTTCACTACCATAAAGAACAACCGGTAATATAACTGTTTTATAAATTCTAACTTTCAGATTTTTTGATAGCTGACTGGATGATAAAAGTTTCTCAACCGAATAATAACAGGTATTTCCCATATTTATTCTGTGTTTAATTTCCTCCCGAGTGTCATTGATATTTGTTACTGTTGCCCCCAGATATTTGAACTTCTCCACCTCTTCAAAAGATAAATTTCCAATTTTTATATTTCCATTTCGTACAATATTCTGGTCACGAGACATAATCATATACTTTGTCTTTTCGGGATTTACTTCCAAACCTATCCCTTTACTTGCTTCCAGTAAAATTCCCATGTTTTCCCTAATCGTTTGTGGATTTTCTCGTAACATATTCACGCATCCGCATACACAAGCAACTGATGTAATCCGTTCAATTCCAAACCCTCTCTGTTATCCTGGACTTTCTTAATGGCATATTCTAAAGCGAAGTTAAAAAGTAAAGGTGATAGTGCATCTCCTTGCTTTAGCCCACAGTGAATTGGAAACGCATCTGACAGAAACTGACCTGTTCTTATAGGCTACTGTTGCAATATATTTATGTTTGACTAGAGGCTAGTATATATTCCCGAAGTTTTGATCAAACTTTACTGAATCACCCTATGTATATATTCGCATCGTAAATTAGTGCAATTTCTCGTCTACAACTGATTGGGGTTAGGCGCCAGCACGTTGTTTCGTGCAGAACATCATTGCTCCCTGGCCTGGCTTGGATTGTGGGTTTGTGTCTGGAAACCTCAAGCGCGAGGGGAAGTCTGACAATGGAACAGCGAGAGTTCTCGTACAAGTGTTCATGAAACGCTTCTCCGAATTTCTGTCGGTTCGTGAGAAGGCAAGTGAGAGAGTAACATTTCACGAGCAAGGGGTAGGCACTCGTATTTCCAACATGTTTGTTATAGTGGGCCACTAGATTTAGACCTTTGCATCCCAGAACTTGAAAACTGGTACTTCTATTTCTTTAGCTCCTCGACTACATTATTCAGTGTATGTTTCGGATCTCTGCAAAACCATTATCAAAATACATTCCATGAAAAACAGGTATCAGGCTTCTGGCATTATGAAAAAACATATGAATATTTAATTTAAAAATAATATTCCCAATATCTGAGAAGATAAATATATTCTAAGAGTGTACCGTTGTTTTAATATGGAAGTTATCTGTAGTAATGTCACGTGGGGTCTGAGATTTATCTGGGAAATATCAGACCTCGAGTGATATTTATTAGGACTATTTCGTGAATAAAATAAAAATGTAAATAATATATTCCTAAAATTCGATCTGAAAATGTTAATAATTGTATATTAACGAATACTTAACCTATTCAGACATTGTGAAGTTGAAATACTCGTAGATGAATATCGATTACTACAATAAAGAAATTCGATGTTATTATTCAGTAATGCCAATTGCGAAAAGCGAAATACAGGTTTACTTACTTACTTACTTACAAATGGCTTTTAAGGAACCCGAAGGTTCATTGCCGCCCTCACATAAGCTCGCCATCGGTCCCTATCCTGTGCAAGATTAATCCAGTCTCTATCATCACACCCCACCTCTCTCAAATCCATTTTAATATTATCCTCCTATCTACGTCTCGGCCTCCCTAAAGGTCTTTTTCCCTCCGGTCTCCCAACTAACACTCTATATGCATTTCTGGATTCGCCCATACGTGCCACATGCCCTGCCCATCTCAAACGTCTGGATTTTAAGTTCCTAATTATGTCAGGTGAAGAATACAATGCGTGCAGGTTTAACAATGTTAATTACATGTACTGCACTTTTCTCTTATTATTATAACATAAATACATTTTCATTATCTGCTGAAATCATAATTTAATGTAACAGTAACAGTGGGGACAGCTATATACCAATGCTTATGTATTCACAGCGAGACATGTTGCTGCACAGTGAAGCCATCTCTGTATAGATAGGCCTAATTAAAACACGAATTTTATTACGCCATAAGGAAGGCAGTTTGATCAAAGACCTTATTATTACTATGCAAGGTCTTTGGGTTTGATATGCGATGATGTTACATAAATTTGAATATCTGACTTTCTCTTAATTGTTTAATTTCATTCACAAAATACAAATTTTATATGCTACAATTATAAGTTAAGTTACCTGTGGGAGCAGGACCAATGTCAGCTGTGCCTTATTTCGACCGTCACTTACAATCAGTGCTACACGAAAGCATTTTTATAGTCGGCAAACGCATTCTCGCTGTAGTGTGTAACGGAACTAAAGCTGCATCTACACAGTTCAACATTACAATCGCGTATGCGTGCAATCTGGAAGAATATTGAAAGAATCAAGTTTAAAAAGTACGTTCAACTAAGATGCATGAAGATTTTGTGTCTACATGATGCGCCGTTTTCAACGTCGTCTTCACTGCGTAAATATATTAATTAATATTAAATATCAATCTTGAATTCATTGCTTTAAAGTTGAAAGAAAAGTTTAACCGTGCAGTTGCATCTTAATGTATTCATGATCATCAATTTACGGGGAAACAGTTGGCGAAAACGACTAAACCAAAGAACGACCATGCGATAAATTGATAGCGATAAATCTAGCTGCAAAAATTATCGCAAAGTGTGACTGTGATTGGTTGAAATTCAAAATTTCATTACACTTTATTGGTCGAAAATGGAATGACGTCATATAAACGAAATAGTCATTAAGATCAGATGGAAAGGAATTTTATCATGGTCCCTGCCAGCAAATAGAAAGACTCTCTAAATCAGCGGTCCATCAGCACTTTGCACTCTCGGGCTAGCGTCTCTTACCCGCAGCTTTCTAAAGCCTTGGTTTTTCTGAACAGCCGCATGCGACGTGCGAGGTGCGAGGCCCGCCTCGCACAAATCCGTTATACACGAGAGATAGTGAATGGTTTCTATAATTGTGAGGTGCGCAGACCTCGCATCTCGCAACTATAGAAACCACTCACTATCTCTCGTGTAGTTCAGATTTGTGCGAGGCCCGCCTCGCACCTCGCACGTCGCATGCGTCGGTTCAGAAAAAGCAAGGCTTTACAGCAACCGTGGCTGCTGGCGGGTATGTACCACGCTATCCCTTCTGCACGACGGAGCATCATTCCCTGCACCGCTTGCACTCTACTCATTTCAGCGAGTGCTGACGACCACTGCTCTAAATGCATAGTCTCACTTAATAATAATAATAATAATAATAATAATAATAATAATAATAATTTATTTATTTATTTAATCTGGCAGAGCTAAGGCCAGTAGGCCTTCTCTTCCGCCCAGCCAGACTCTAATTCTAATTAAATACAATTGCTTACATAGTTATTACATTAATATCTAGACCATAAAACAACATGAAAGTAAATAATGAAAGTTGGATAAGTAATGTTAGTGTGACAATAATAAACATTGGTAAGAAATAGTTATAATAATAATAATAATAATAATAATAATAATAATAATAATAATAATAATGAGATAATTTAGATATTTATCTGTGATATATATATATATATATATATAACCAGTACACATTGAGAAACCTGAAACAGCTATTATTGTTAACAAGAATTGTTAGAAAAATATTTCGCTAGTCTATTCTTAAATTGGTTTGATGTCTGACAGTCCCTGACATTACTCGGTAGGGAATTCCAAAGCCGAGGAACAGCCACAGTGAAAGAAGATGAATATGAGGATGTTCGGTGGGAGGGAATGGATAAAATTGTGGAGTGTTGTGATCGTGTGTCTAGGCTATGATGGATGAATAAATTTTGAAAACGAGACGCAAGATAGACAGGAGTGGAGAAATGCAATATGTGAAAGAGAAGGGATAGACAGTGGATTTTCCTACGATCTTCTAGATGGAGCCGGACAACATTTCGAGGGATGGTGTTACGTGATCAGCCCGGCGAATATTACAGACGAAACGGACGCACATATTATGAACACGTTGTAGCCTCTGCGCCGAAGTAACGCTTAGGTCAGTAAGCAGAATATCACAGTAATCTAAGTGGGGCATCACGAGTGTTTGCACTGACATTTTTTTCACGGAAAAGGGTAGAAAATTCTTCAATCGCCTAAACGAATGGATTAATGAGAATACTTTTTTGCAGGTTTCTGCAACTTGAATGTTCCAATTTAAACTTTTAACCATATAAATACCTAGATTCTTTACTAATTCACTGAACGGAATTTCGGTGCCGTATAGGCCTATTTTAATCGGGGACAAATTTGGTATGGTAATAGTGCTTACCAAACGTGAATGGCCCACAATTATTGACTGTGATTTTTCTGGATTTAGTTTAAGTCGGAATTTCTGTGTCCATGTCCAGATTGAGTCCAGGCCTATCATTAGTGGGAGAAGCTTAGACGTCTAATTTATTCAACTGATTATACAGTATACAGTACTAACGATGATTTAGCGGTATCATACTCAAACGGTGAAAACATTATACTGTCACGAAACTTCTGTAGTTCTCGGTGAACTCTTTCTTATAATTGGCCACAACGTACATTAAATTCAGAACATGCACATTAAACCACAGCTGTACTATGCTGTTCCAAACAGAAACAGACTGCCATCTACTTTCTCTGTAATTTTATACAAGAACTTGACATTAATTGCAGTCGCACGCATTTATAGTTACAGAACTCTACAAAGAAATTAACGAGTATATAAACTTCAGAACAAGAAATAAATAATGACAGAAACAAGAATGATCTAAAGGCAGTAATCTAGTACCCTCACATTATCAAAGTTATGAGTTCGTGCAAGACTCAAAAGAAGGATACCAGAGAATGCTAAAAGTTCGAGGTTCAGATATAATTATTGCAGCGCATATTATTCAGTCGTTATACTTGAGAGAGACTATTAAATGGAATTAATCGATATGTCAGTTCCTCGACGAGGTAAATGTGGGACATGAGTTAGCTACTGTACACGGCACTGCGGTTGCCAATAAATCGTTTTAAATTGATCCAAGTAATTTCCACTCATTACTTTGTTCAGGTCGGTAGTTTATAGGATATGATCAGGTCGCATGGCACTTAATCATTTTAACTCCTTGTGACAAATGAACGGCTTCTTGCAGAATGGGACATGAGTCACCATTCTCGAGGATTTTCAATTAATTACATACTTTTGTACTCCCATGATAGAGTAAATCCCAAAAAGACAAAGTATAAGATTATGTCTCGTGACCAGAATATTGTACGAAATGGAAATATAAAAATTGGAGATTTATCCTTCGAAGAGGTGGAAAAATTCAAATATCTTGGAGTAACAGTAACAAATGAAGGGTTCACAACCAGAATGGACCAAGACCATCTGGAATAGTTCTGAGATATTGAGTCTTAAAGTTCCTGGCTCACGCTTAGCAACCTTCACCTTCCATAGGAAATGCTGCCCTCTGTGGAGTAACAAATGAGTTATGGACTTTGTTTGTTATGGCAATGAATAAATCTAAGTTTTCTTTATCCGAGATTGTATTAATCCACAAACTGATCACTGGTCGACTTGGTCCACTCTGCTTGTGAGCCCCTCAAATATAAAGGACACTCGGGAGGAAATTAAACTCAGAATAAATATGAGAAATGGCTGTTATTATTCGGTTGAGAAACTTTTGTCATCCAGTCTGCTGTCAAAAAATCTGAAAGTAGAATTTATAGAACAGTTATATTACCGGTTCTTCCGTATGGTTGTGAAACTTGGACTCTCACTTTGAGAGGAACAGAGACAAGGGTGTTTGAGAATAATGTTTTAGGAAAATGTTTGTGGCCGAGAGGGATGAAGTTACAGGAGAATGCAGAAAGTTACACAACGCAGAACTGCACGCATTGTATTCTTCACCTGACATAATTAGGAACATTAAATCCAGACGTTTGAGATGGGGGGCATGTAGCACGTATGGGCGAATCCAGAAATGCATAAGAGTGTTAGTTGGAAAACCGGAGAGAAAAAGACCTTTGAGGAGGCCAAGACGTAGATGGGAGGATAATATTAAAATGGATTTGAGAGAGGTAGGATATGATAATAGAGACTGGATTAATCTTGCACAGGATAGGAACCGATGGCGGGCTTATGTAAGAGCGACAATGAACCTGCGGGTTTCTCAAAAGTAAGTAAATATGATAGACGCTCATTTTAATAGAGTAAAGAATCAAGTGGCAAGTTTTTAATAGAGAAATGGAGAAAGTTTTGTTTTCATATAGTTCAGAAAGGCACCTCAATCAATGACTCAGATACTTTTTTGCATTAAACGTTGGTCTTACTCTCCCAATTGATCATCAAATTAAAGTTGATAACAATTTGTTGTTATTTAGTTCAGTTTAAACTATAGTTAAGGAATAATTTCAAGGGAAAAACTGTTTCAAGCCGGGTATCGAACCTGAAACCTTTGGCTGAGCGTGCCAACGCTCTACCAACTGAGCTACCCAGGAACTCTACCAGACACTGGGTCAATTATTCCCTTTTATATATACATACCTCAAGTGGGTTGACAAGATGTCAAAGACACACCATTGAGTGCACACTTTTTCTGTGTGACTTAAATTGTGGTTTTCTGTTAACGAACAGTGACATGTATTAGAGAAATCTGGCTTTTCAGTATTAGATCCTTGTAAAGGTGACTTGAACAATTTTTCCCTTAAAATTATTGAAGTCAGCTTTACAGGCAGCTATTCCTAAAAAGCCAGATTTGTATATTGAAGCAAGTTTTGGCATTTTATTTTACTTAGTTTGTGTTTTACCATGGGTTTTTGCTGAATAATTCACTGATATGGTCATTCACCAATGGTGTGCAAGAATCCGTTGAATTCGAACCAACCAATCAAAGCCATAAAGGACAAAAAATTATCGTATACAAATTATGATACAAATTATCGGACCAAACCGACCGATGTTTCTCGCCTTTTTTTTTAATCAATAGTAACCAACATCCACATTACAGCCACAATACGTATGAAATTGTACTGACTTTCAAAAAAAGCATGGTTGATTCAGAATGAGAAGGGAAAGAAAATAAATTTAGAAACACAAAACCTTGTGACTTTCAATGATTTGTTACTTGTTTGTGAATGGTTTTAAAAAATTTGTTCTGTATTTATGAATTATCTACCTGCTTTCTTATAAAAATCTCATTATTTGAAAATATGTCATTTTCATTTCGTTTAATGTTCTGCTCAAGGACAGGTCTTTCACTGCAAACCCAGCTTTCTCCAATCTTTCCTGTGTTATGCCTTCCTCTGTGTTTCCTCATATGATCCCTATTTTAATGTCGTCTATAATCTGATATCTTCTTCTACCCCGGACTCTTTTCCCGTTCACTATTTCTTTTTCTATCCTTTGACTTGTTTCATACAAAGATTATTGAACAGTCTTCTCTCTTTCTAATCCACACGAATTTTCTTTAGGGTCCCCATCAGTTTATTCCAATCTACTCTGTCAAAAACTTTTTCTAGGTCCACAAATACTACAAACACTTCTTTATTCTTATCTGGGTATCTTTCGCCGATTGTCCATAGCAGTCCAAATTGCATCTCTCGTACCTTTTCCCTTCCCCAAGCCAAACTGCTCTTCTTTCAACTGTTCTTAAATCTTAGAATATAAATGTAGATTCAGTATTCACAAGAGAATCTTCGCCGAGTGCTATATTAGACTGATACTTCTGAACTCCTTACATTTCTTTGCATTATTTTTCTTCGGTATTGGAATCAGCACTGTTTCCGTAAAATCTTCAGACCACTCACCTTTCTCATATATTTCGTTGCATAATGATAGAATTTGCTTCTTGTCTTTACCCAATCATTTCACTAACTCAATGGGGATTACATAAACTCCTGGTGCTTTCCCATTCTTCATTTCCTTAAGCGCTAGTTCAACTTCTTCTCCTAAAATATAAAATCCTTCTTCGTCTTCTGATATGGTTTCTTCGTCTTCTATAGCTAAATCATCTGGACGATCCATAGTCTCATATAACTCTTCTACATATTTCGTTCATCTGTTTAGTATTCCTTGTTTGTCTGTTATTTCATTTTCGATGTCGTCCTCTATCAAACACATGGATTTCCTGTTCTTATTTGTGAAGTCCAAACATTTTACTTCTCGGTATCATATCTTTCTTTTCTCTCTAGATCCTCCATTTCTTCACATTTCTCTTTCATCCAGTCTTCTTTCTCTTCTTAGTTCGTTGTTTAGTTTCCTGTAGTTTCTTCTATGTATCTATTTTTTTAGTACGTCCCCTTGCCGACAATTTATATCCCATTTTTTTACATTTAAATTTCAAAGTAAAGAGTAATCGATAGTTTTTGTGTATATGTCCCGAGTTAGCTAAAGTACGGTTCCCACGGTGCTTGTTTCTGTGATGGATTCCAAGCTGGCAGAGCTGACGTCTGCTCTGTGTGCTTGCTTGCTGGAAATAATGCTCCTGGTGGCTGCTTTTGTGGGTAGCTTGCTGGATTTCGAGATTAGTTTGCTTGCTATTTTTCGTGTTGGCTTGCAGGCTGGAACCAAAGATGATTATATAGTATCACCGCTGAAACCATGTCGCCATGTTCGTTGTTTTCTAACTAAATTGTGTTTTTTTCGCATTCCTTTGATTCTAAGAAACAGCAATTAAATATAATAATAATAATAATAATAATAATAATAATAATAATAATGCTTTATTTTTTCTGGCAGAGTTAAGGCCGTGAGGCCTTCTCTTCCACTCAACCAGAGTATAAAAAGAAAATAGGCTCTACATGATAATATATTGTTAGTACATCATAAAGTTATAGGTATACCTAAGACAATATCTAAACAGAAACAAATATGCATAAGCCAGAGGATTGTCCAGTTAAAGACCTACTTAAACTAGATGAGAAATTAAATTATATGATTACTTTATAAACTAGTTACAATTGTAAATTTTAATATATTCCTGGGACACTGTACGTCCTAAAATAAGTTTAGTAGATTGAAATCTCGTGTTAACTTAATAGATAACAACCCATTGCCAATATTAATCCTGGAAATTTCATATCCGAATCAACCACCTAAAAATCTAGAGTTTTTAAATAAAAAGGCAAACAAATCAATAAAGGAGTAGGAAAAATAATTAAACTAAGAAAGCTACCCCCCCATAACAGCTATAATTAATAAACCCAACATTCCTTTAATTATGTTAAATCTATACTCACCCATATTATAATATACTTAATATATTAAAATCGTCACACAAAGTATAATAAAACAAGCGAAAAGAATAACAAACAGTTAAACCCGTAGAAAAATAAAACAACAAAAAAATCCAAAGATATTTATATATCTCAAAGATACCATTTCCAAAATTAAATCTTTTGAATAAAACCCAGCCAAAAAAGGTATACCACATAAAGCAAAATCAGAAATACATAAACATGTTGGGTGCTATTCATAGACATTTTGCAGCACGCGCTACGAGCGTACTAAGCTAGCTCCGGCTATCTACTGGTTACTAGTACAGAATTCAAATCATATCCTATCGCTAACACTGGTTTATGAATACGAAAAACGCTGATCATCCACCGGAAGCTCGCGTTAAGAATGTCTATGAATACGGCCCGTTGAAGTTAAAGGCATTTGAATGGATAAATTACCCATAAAACGAATATCCTGAGAATCCCTTACAACATGAATCACCATACCAGCACACATAAATAATAATGCTTTCACCACTAAGACATAACTCATGAGGCAACTAAGCAAGGAGATAATGATGTAGGGTAGTTAGTTCCTTTCCCCCTCCACTGCACGCATCGCTGACTAGTAACATATTTCACTTTTCAGAATTATGATGCATACAAACAATTGTTCTTCCTCTGATGCATACCGTCAAGTGAGATATACTGCCTGATAATAGATGTACAGATCCAGAAACAAAATTTGTGTCACCTAATTTTTCTAAGTTCCAGATACAACGCATTGCAGTAAACAAGAGCGGATAAATTTATGCTACTTGTGACAGTCTAGCGAAGCTTGTTGCCTATATAGAAGACTGCTACCAAGACTGTCCATTTTTAAATTTCGTATCTGCACATATCAGGCAGAACGTCAGTCAGAGGTAAAGAATGAATATATGAAGAAATAATATAATTCCTAAGGCTAGAATAGTACATTATGCAACGAGCCTATAATGGTAGTAATTAAGACGCGAGTATGTTTCTAAAACGAGCGCAAGCGAGTTTCATAATTTTCATACGAGCGTCTTAATTACCATTATAGGCAAGTTTCATACGACTTTTTATGCTCAACCATATTTCTAACTTGAAATTATTCATAAGTATTCATCTTATGGTTATGTAAGTGAAGAGCGGAAGTGACCTTCTAAATTGTGAGATGTGCGCAGACGCGAAAGTATTGATTTTTTCCGAGGCACGAATATCATTGACCTTGATATAATCTAGAGAATAACATGAACATTAATCTTGATATAACCTGGAAATTGATTTAGACATTGAAAAACGAGATGACAAATTGAATTTATTTGAATATTATTTACAATTAACGCTAATTATTATAGTAACAGAAAATAACCTTCTGCGACAGTATTGGATTTCCAGCCTCCGTGACGTTTCGCTAGTTGTCTTTCGATTGCATATCCGAGAATAATCGATACTTGAGGTTTTATAATGGTACAATGGTGATTTCTCATTGGCTGAACAACTGAAGTATAATGAATAGGTGTACTTTAATGAGGTGCATTAAAGGGTTACTACCAGGTGTATAATTTCTACATTTCGGCATGGTCGAGCATAAAATATAATTCTTTTGTCTGTCCTGTGAGTTGATGCTGCCGAGTTTAAAGTCTTGAAACAATGAATAGGCCTATATGAAGGAATAATGCCCACCGCTGTGGAGTAACGGTTAGCATGTCTGACCGTGAAACGAGCGGGCCCGGATTCAAATCCTGGTTGGGAAAAGTTACCTGTATCAGGTAGGACTTTACTAACTTTTTATGAAATTAAGCCTATTATTGTTAATGTAGGACTTCACTTGTTTTCTACTCACGGTTTAGTTTCTTTTTGATCGTGCGTGTTGGCAAGAGATGAAACAGCGGATGATTCTCCAATTTGAACTATGAAAAGAGCCAGCTACGTGTGAACAGCAACCAGTATCGTAGCCAACACGAGAACCATCGGCGAACCAATTAGAGAACCAAGCTTGCTGGCCAGCAGGGAAACAAACAACGAAACAAGCACCGTGGGAACTGGGCGTGAAAGGTCAGTCCTGACTTGGATTCCTCGTGGTTTCTTCAAGGCCTTCCAGGCGAATGCTGGTATAGTACTAATTTAAGGGATGAAAGAGTAATGGAACGGAGGAAAATTCTCTCCGGCGCCGGGATTTGAACCCGGGTTTTCAACTCTACGTGCTAATGCTTTATCCACTAAGCCACACCGGATTCCACCCCGGCGTCGGACAGAATTGTCTCAGATCAAGTTCCAACTCTTGGGTTCCCTCTAGTGGCTGCCCTCTGCACTACGTCATAGATGTCTATGAACGTAGGACCGAAGTCCACACATGTGCTGAGGTGCACTCGTTATGAGTGACTAATTGGCCAGGATCAGAGACAATTCTGTCCGACGCCGGTGTGGAATCCGGTGTGGCTTAGTGGATAAAGCATCAGCACGTAGAGCTGAAAACCCGGGTTCAAATCCCGGCGCCGGAGAGAATTTTCTCCGTTCCATTACTCTTTCATCGTATGATGACGCAGAATATCTGCATGGAAATATGATATCTACTTCGGTACATTAAAATAATAATATATATGATATGCGTAAATCACTTCGTGATTTAAGACGGCGCTTATTCCGTCGGATCCCGGCCAACTAGTCACTCATAACGAGTGCACCTCAGCACATGTGTGGACTTCGGTCCTACGTTCATAGACATCTATGACGTAGTGCAGAGGACGGCCACTAGAGGGAACCCAAGAGTTGGAACTTGATCTGAGACAATTCTGTCCAACGCCGGGGTGGAATCCGGTGTGGCTTAGTGGATAAAGCATCAGCACGTAGAGCTGAAAACCCGGGTTCAAATCCCGGCGCCGGAGAGAATGTTTCTCCGTTCCATTACTCTTTCATCGTATGATGACGCAGAATATCTGCATGGAAATATCATATGTACTTCGGTACATTAAAATAATATATATGATATGCGTAAATCACTTCGTGATTTAAGACGGCGCTTATTCCGTCGGATCCCTGCCAACTAGTCACTCATAACGAGTGCACCTCAGCACATTTGTGGACTTCGGTCCTACGTTCATAGACATCTATGTCGTAGTGCAGAGGGCGGCCACTAGAGGGAACCCAAGTGTTGGAACTTGAACTGAGACAATTCTGTCCGACGCCGGGGTGGAATCCGGTGTGGCTTAGTGGATAAAGCATCAGCACGGGTTCAAATCCCGGCGCCGGAGAGAATTTTTCTCCGTTCCATTACTCTTTCATCGTATGATGACGCAGAATATCTACATGGAAATATCATATGTACTTTGGTACATTAAAATAATATATAACTAATTTAAGGGGTTAGGTACAGTTTACAACAGTAAAATTTTGGAAATATTCAAAATTTTTTCCTCCATTACTGTATTTTGTACAATAATGAAAATTAGTATATGTAAAATACTATCCTTTTGCAATATGAAAAAAAAATATTTTTACGCTTTTTAAAAATTATTTACATTTTTCTTTTCAAATTCCAGTTCACTGTGCAGTGACGAGTTTCCCACGTAACTAAAAAACTATCCAACATTCTGTGATGAAATTTTTTGTGTGTATTTATGCATGTCATATCTACAATATGATACAAGATCACTTCTCTACCTTTGGTAGATTGTCTGACAAAAACTAAATTCATTTTAAAAAATGGTCAATATCAGTATTTTCTTCTAACACCAAATAAAAAAATATTATTTATTAAGGAATGTAGTTGAAAGAGCATGATATTGTAAACATGAATTTCGGCAATAAAATAAAACAGAGAACATGAAAAAGTTAACAAGTTTATGAGTTATGAGGGAAACATTTCATTACTGCACAGTGAACTGCCACCTATCCGACGAAGTATCGCTCTTGGCAAAGGTTTCCTCTGTGGGTAGGATGGTGAATCACTATGGTGTGGAGAAAAATAGAAATAATTATATAATATATTATTATTATTATTATTATTATTATTATTATTATTATTATTATTATTATTAGATTTGGTTCCCTGACAAATTTTCTTCTTAGCTCCTGTGCAAGCATACTAATACAATTACATACATTGTTTTAGACCTCATACTTTGTAAATCACTGCACCAGCACACTGGATGTTTCTGCGCCTATTTACGATGTTTGGTCACTGACTAATTACGAATTGTGGCGAACGAAGAACAAAAGATTCACTGTCTCTTCTGTTTAGAATCATGCATACTTCTACTCCGAATTATCTGTTATCGCGCTTTCAATTTCTTACAACTCTTCAAAACCGGCATCAAGCAGTTCATTCTATCCCTCAACGCAGAACGTCTTTATACTCATCCTCCTATACCTCACCTCTGGAATTCGTTACCTAATGACGTCAGGGACCGCTGGACTTTATCACAATTCAAAATTAAATTGGAAAATTTTGTCTTATTTAATGCTTTTTAGGTATTGCTAGAAGTATTGATTTCTGTGTGTGTTTTTTTTTTTTTACTCTAGATTAAAATTGCAAGTTTCGTGTTTATGTTAGTTAATTAGTTAGGATGTAACTAATTACGATACTTAACCCTTTCTAACCCAAATTAAATTTACAAGCAATCCATATTGAAACAAATAGCTGTATTAGGACCAAGTTACGGGAGTGGAAACATTTGAAACAAAATTATATTGATGAAAATGTATTGAAATAGAAGTTATCCAGCAAAATTTACCTTCATATGTAACACACAAGTATATACATGCTATAAAGTTAATTATTGCCATATGGTATCTATAGGTAAGAAAGGGTTAATCACTCGTCTAATGTTTGTGTGACTGCAACCTGTGTATATTTTTTTGGCTTTACTTTGTTCATAGTTCGATTTTTTCTTTTTATTTCTATTATTGTATTTGTATTTCTGGTGTTGTGGAAGAGAAGGCCTGATGGCCTTAACTATACCAGAATAAATAAATAAATAAATATATAAATAAATAAATAAATAAATAGACAATAAAAAAAGGAGAATAGCAGTATTCTAAGACGTATTCCTTATGTGGAATAGCTCACCGCGTGAGTTACTGAAGAGACCTTTACCCTTAAGGTTACATAACAGGCTATTCTTCTTCTTCTTATTATTATTATTATTATTATTATTATTATTATTATTATTATTCAACTGATGCCCATAGGTGCAAGCGCGCGCTATAGAGCTCAGGAGAGCCTAAGCGCTTTACAGCGGAAATGAAAGAGACAGACGACAGAGGTAGTATACGCCGCTTGGTCGAACTATACCTATGCAGGGATGGCCAGTACTGATGCAGTGAATAAAGGTAAGAGAACTTAAATATTAAAACTGTATCCATGTAAATTTTTAGATTTGTCTGAGAAGTAGGCCTATAAGTGCAATATAAGAATGTAAATTTTAATTTTTTAAAGCTCATTTTTCACAATCTTGCTTTTTATTCAAAAGGAATAATTTCTGAACTTTTTTATACAAAAGTAAAATTTTCAGATATGTTTATTTAGTAGCCTTACAGGTACTGAAACAATGTTTTCGTAAATATAATTTATTGTAAATATATATTACTGACGATAGTGGATTGAACATTTTGAAAATATTCTCATGGAAAATGTCTATAACGAAATGAATTATAAAAGCAATTACTGTTACATCATAAACAAAATATATGTGGTCATGTGTTGTGAAGACGTCAGAACTATAGCTTCAGCAGATTTCGAGAAAATAATTTAAAATTCTGATGATAGAAAGTTGCGCACCAGTATCACCTCAAAAGCTTAATGCGTTAAGAGTTTTGTTATGTAATATTAGTTACAGTTAAAAGATGTACCAAGGTAACTTTGCTTTGTACTATAATATTGTTTTTTTTTTCTAAGCTCATAAAATATTGAATTTTATTTTATTTTATTTATTTAAATTTAAATGTACAGAATAAAGAATATAATTACAAAACAAACAAGAGAAATAGAAATAAAATAATACAAGCAATATAAAAAGAAGATACAGTAGTATTAACATAATTTGAGACCGAATGAGCAGCGCTCGTGCTCGGTCGCAGTTCAGATATAATATTAAAATAAAAAATAATAATAATAAATAAATAAGTAAAATAAAATAGGAACTAAAATATAATTACAGCGGCAATGGAATTATATAATATAATATTAACACTAGAGAAGAATAATATCGCACGTGAAAAGTAGGACTAATATATATTTCAAAATTATAAAAAATACAAATATAATATAGGTCGATTAATTCATACACATAGGCTATAAATTTATTTAATCAAATTGAAGATATTGTTTTGATTAGTTTATTGATTATTTTTATAAGGCTAAAGATAGCATCAATATCAATTCCAACTTATCATGTCATACTCAATCTCTTTTTTGTGCTATCACTTTCTTTATTAATGATGTGTTTCATTCACTTAGTACAGTATAGTTGTACTGCTATAGAATTTATGTGAATATTCCTTCTTAACTTTTTTTATTATTTTTTTTTACAAATTCAAATTCAAATTTATTTAAAATTTACATTTGAAATGACTACATGTCAATATATACCCGAAATGAGCATATGCTCGTGCTCGGGTACAGTCCAGTAGTCTACATAAAATTTTACAGGGATCAAATAATAATGCTGAAGATAGAAATAATAGTAACAATAATAATAATAATAATAATAATAATAATAATAATAAGATAATCGTGACAGAAATGATACAAAGATTGTAATACAAAATAATTCATTAATAATAATAATAATAATAATAATAATAATAATAGTGATAAAACAAAAATATTTACAGTAATAACATAAATACTAAGACGAATAAAATAAAATATAAAACCACTAGCGAGAGTTAACACAACTCAAATAAGCATATAATAACCGGGGAAAAAATGACGAGCTCTAAAATCAACAGAAAAGTTCGTTGTATCGCAGACGACAGCAACCGCCGTATTGACATTGTGTTGTGCATTAATGGTAGTAGGGGGGAGCCGAAAGTCGACGTAAGTGTCATTCTCTTCGAATCTTCTCGTACAATCATGGAAAGTTAATGCTGCAAAAACAAAATGTCTACGAGTCAAACTGTTCATTATTGCCAGGATGAATACAAATAATACTGAAATATATTAATTTAGTTTCAGTTATAGATCTCCCCTTTTGTGCAAGAGGTATCGTATCAAAAATATTTTATGAATGGTGGGGAAAATATAAATTTCAAGAACTCTCTAGTGACAAGAGATAGTGACAAGTGCAATCAAGTGTATCTGTGGCGATGCTAAGAAATCATTTATTGGATATATACACTGTTATTAATTAAGAAAATGATCTATTTATATTTATTACAATGTTTTATCTTATAGGTTACATGCATCAGATAAATACAATAAGAATTAGTACCATATAATGCTAGTAACAATAAAAAAATAAATAAATAAAAAAATAAAATTGATCAAATATCATGGAAACATTTTCACTTTATTTTTAAACTTAAGAATGTGTAAATTGCTTAGGTCTGGATTATTTTTCAATACTGAATTGTATAGTCTTGGTCCATAATTCCTACTGTGTCTTAATCCAGCTGTAGTGTGGCATTTAGTTTCTGCCAAAAGAGTTGGGACATTTCTTCTGGTGTTATGTATATGTTTCTCAGTTATAAAATTCATTCGATTTTTGTGAAAATAAATTAATACTCTATGTTTATATATTTGCTCAATTTTTAATACTTGGAATTCAGAATAAATGAATTGTGTCGGATAATCAAGTGGTTTATGCAGACAAATTTTGATGACACGTTTTTGTAGTAATATTAATGGAGTTAGGATAGTTTTTGTCATTCCACCCCATCCTATTATTCCGTATTGAATGACTGATTGAAACAAGGCTAGATAAACAACACGGAGAACATAGATAGGCATATATGCACGAAGGGTTACAAAGTTGTGAATTGTTTTCCGTAACCTATTACATAAATATGTTACATGTTTATTCCATCTTAAATGTTGATCAATGATAATACCTAAGTATTTTACTTGCGTGGATTCTATCAAGGTAGAGCAATTGCAATCAATCAAGTTTATGTTACTGCAATTGTGTATTTTTAAATTTGTATGCTTATCGAGTTTGATTTTTCTCAGACTAGAAGCCGTTAATGTAAAAGGAACTGCAGTTGTTTTTGAAATGTTCAATGAGAGCAAATTTTCATCTAACCATTTCTTAATTATATTTATACCTCTATTTCATTTAGATAGGCATCATTCCAATTCGACTCACTAAAAATTACGGCTGTATCATCGGCATATGCGAATATATTTCCAGATGTGTTTCCTATATCAATATTTAGCAAGTCATTAATGTATATTAAAAATAGTAGAGGGCCTAAAACCGTACCTTGTGGCACACCTATATATGTTATTAATATTTAAAACACAACTGCAACATTAAGAAATTGGTGTTAGTATTTTTGTTTTACAGACAAAATAGATAATATCAAACAGAAAGAAACAATATAAAACTAACGACATAAAATTTCACGTTCCGTTTGAAGTTTGTGCACCACTGTCTTCTTAATTCAACAGGCTGCTTATTCATATACATAAATCATTCCTCCTCCCATGCTTAGAGCTTGATGCCCGCGCACGACGTCAAGGTCAGAAAAATGCGATTGCTTTGACATCACTGTTCTAAAGTTTTAAACCGAAGTAGATGTCCTGGAAACCTTGTAGTGAACGAACTGACAGCTGTACTCTGAAGTTTTCTTCTATATTCATACAGCAATAATTTCAATCATAAATACTCATATTTGCCTGACTTCTTTGAAAACACCAGAAACGGTGTAGGTGTGTTTGTGTGTTATGTGGAAAGGTGGAAATGCACATCACATCTGTTTGGAAAGTTCGCTTCTTCCATAAAACGTTATCTCGCCATTACTCCCTCCCAATGCCGCGTAGGCTATTACCCTGCTGCACTAAAAGACAGCCAATGTGCGGGATTTTATTCCTGGTATTTACGGCTAGAAATCAGCTGTCACAGAACCTAATACTCGCAAGGGAAGTAGTTTTCTAACTCTTTATTCATTCATAGCTTTCACATTTCGCGTCGTCTTGGAAACGACAATTCCGTATCTTAATGTGATATATGATACAGCTTTCTCCATCATATTTTACATTACAGTATATTCCGATCTAATATCTGGAGAAACATATGACACATTCTTTCATTGCAGATTTTATGCGTTTCGAAAATATTAAGTTTTTATGATGAACCAAGATCACGTGAATGAACTTTCCTTTTCTGAATGTCGTACAAAAAAACGACTTTATTACCAAAAACCTAAATTGGCTGCACTGGCTTATGAAGACCGCGGCCCGAGTTCAAATCTGGGCGTTGACGGAGTTATATTTATGATAGACGACGCCAAGGTCCTGTGTTTTTTTTTTTCAGAATTCTCTCTTTTTTTCTTTGTCATTCTGTCAACACTCATCAGATTCCCCTTTTATTATTATCTCCGTCTCGAAAATAGGGAATCTCCCATGTTTGCTTGACCTCGGAGCCACTGTTCGTCGCAGCAGATGTTCCTCGCGATTAGCTCAGATTGGTAGACGGCAGTGGTAGTGAGTTCTGAAAGACTCATAGTAGTCAAAGTTCTGTATGAAGATATTCCGAAGACATACAGTATATTGTTATGACTAGTATAGGCTATAAGAAAATGTACGTCATCACTTTACATGGTACACGGATTTGAAGGAATACGTAGTATGGCGTATGTTGGGGCAGGATTAGTCTGATAGGACAATCGACACGCAACTCATTCCATCACGGGAGACAAAAAGCCTCTCTAGACTTACTTACTAATGGCTTTTAAGGAACCCGGAGGTTCATTGCTGCCCTCACATAAGTCCGCAATCGGTCCCTATCCTGTGCAAGATTAATCCAGTCTCCGTCATCCTCCTATCTACGTCTCGGCCTCCCCAAAGGCCTTTTTCCCTCCGGCCTCCCAACTAACACTCTATATGCATTTTTGATTCGCCCATACGTACTTCATGCCCTGCCCATCAAAACGTCAGGATTTAATGTTCCTAATTATGTCAGGTGAAGAATACAATACGTGCAGTTGTGCGTTGTGTAACTTTCTCCATTCTCCTGTAACTTCATCCCTTAGTCCCAGATATTTTCTTAAGCACCTTATTCTCAAACACCCTTAATCTCTGTTCCTCTCTCAAAGTGAGGATCCAAGTTAGCAACCGGTGATATAACTGTTTTATAAATTCTAACTTTCAGATTTTTTGACAGCAGACTAGATGACAAAAGCTTTTCAACCGAATAATAACAGGCATTTTCCATATTTATTCTGCGTTTAATTTCCTCAAGAGTGTCATTTATATTTGTTACTGTTGCTCCAAGATATTTTAATTTTTCCACCTCTTCGAAGAATAAATCTCCAATTTTTATATTTCCATTTCGTACAATATTCTGATCACGAGATATAATCATATACTTTGTCTTTTCGGAATTTACTTCCAAACCTATTCCTTTACGTGCTTCAAGTAAAATTTACGTGTTTTCCCTAATCGTTTGTGGATTTTCTCCTAACATATTCACGTCATCCGCATAGACAAGAACCTGATGTAACCCATTCAATTCAAAACCTTCTCTGCTATCCTGAACTTTCCTAATAGCATATTCTAGAGCACAGTTAAAAAATAAAGGTGATAGTGCATCTCCTTACTTTAGCCCACAGTGAATTGGAAAAGCATCAGATAGAAACTAGCCTGTACGTACTCTGATATAAGTTTCACTGAGACACATTTTAATTAATTGAACTAGTTTCTTGGGAATACCAAATTCAATAAGAATATCATATAATACTGGTAGGTTCAGCATTTACAGTATGTGTATTAATTTTATCTTTCAAATTGAGGTCTTGGAATATTTCACTGACATTGTTGGCACTTATAATTTGTGCATCATGATAAGACAAACCATTGAAATAAATAAATAAATACATAAAAGATAAAGAATAAAAAAGATAGAAGACTATTAAATAGGATTATAGAAGAAACAAAGAGAAGGCAGAAAATAGGAAAGATTGGAGAAAGCTGGGTTTGCAGTGAAAGGCCTGTTCTTGGGCATAACACTAAATGAATGAATGAGATCGAAATGCTGGGAGGAAACGGACCTTACACCCCCATTATTCACAACAAATCTCGCAGAATCTGTTCTGGATTGAAATCCGTTCCCCTTTCATAAAGCGCGAAAAAAAGTGTGACCTTCACCTGTTTTATTAGAATAAAACATACGTTACGACAAAATATAAACTCAGTATTAGACATTGAAAATTGCTATACATAAAATTATGTATACATCTCTGCCGATTCAGCATATGAGAAAAATGAGAAATTTCTGTTTCAAACCAGTTAGCAAAAACTGGAGTGGCTTTCCAGTGTGGAATGACCGTCTCTCATTCGCCAGCTGTGTCTCTCTCAGAAAAGCTCCTGAAGCTGAAAAATAGATACAGAGGAGTGATCCTGAAGGACGTGTGATCTATCTTTCACCGTCCGCTACTCTTCTGTTGTCGAGCTGCTTTATTTAGCGGGGCTGGCAAGCGAGCAGCTCCGTCATACAAAATTGTAAATTCTAGGATGCAGTTTGAATGACAGTCTCTATTGGGAACGCGGCTGGTTCGACTTGCGGAAATGAAGCGAATGCAACATATTGAACCGTTCACAACGAGAACCAATATTTTTACTGTAGTGGAGAGAACCGGGTTCACGAATAATCGTCAGCATTTTATCCAGACTTGGATTCTCTTCTTCATCCTTGACATTTCGTTCTAATAAGTTTCGAAATCAACAACATCGAGTACTTCAGTTTGTACAGCAACTGACTTGGGACTGTAAGGTCCCGGATTCGATCCCGGCTGGTAGTCGATTTCTTTTCGTTGCCAAAAGTGCAAGAACTGTCCTGGAATCCACATAGTCTCTATGAAATTGAGTACCGAGTTTTTTCGGAAATAACCGCTTGACGCGTGAACTTCATTCTGCTGAAGAAGAATGGAAGCATAAAGCTCTAACTCATGGGTGTCCAAACGCCTAATAGAACCAGGAGATATTGCACGTCAAGCATGCTTTGCTAAGGTAATAACTTTCCATATAAAATAGGAAAAACGACCTCAAAGAATATGCCCTGCGGGTTGCTTACGCCAAGGGTTATCTCGTACGAGTTACAATATTGGACATTTAGGGCCGTATTCATAGACATTCTTAGCGCGGGATTCCGGTGGATGATCAGCGTTTTTCGTATTCATTAATAATAATAATAATAATAATAATAATAATAATAATAATAATAATAATAATAATAATGATAATAATAATTTATTTATTCAATCTGTCAGAGCTAAGGCCAGTAGGCCTTCTCTTCCGCCCAGGCAGACTCTAATTCTAATTGAATACAATTGCTTACATAGTTATTACATTAATATCTAGACCATAAAACAACATGAAAGTAAATAATGAAAGTTGGATTCATAAACCAGTGTTAGCGATATATGATTTGAATTCCGTACAAGTAACCAGTGGATAGCCGTGACTAGTTTAGCACGCTCGTAGCGCGTGCTGCGAAATGTCTATGAATAGCACCCCTATGTTCTAACATGCGCCTGACGGTTTCTGAAATTTTCGCTCGAGAGCAAAGGATCGAGCTGGTGCCTTCGCCCAAAAATTTTCTCCTCATGAATAGCATTAAAAACGCCTGACCACCACAGAAGAAGACTTTGGGAAGCGCAGATCTGCTAACAAAAAGAGCCTGTGGTCTTTGGTCTGGACATTTTGCAAAAATTCGTTCTAAAACAGAATTAACTTACTTCAACAACTTTACCATTTGTATATTCAATCTATTTCTTTTTTAAGAGGTTATAGGGCGGTAAGATCCACTAGGTACTGATTGCATTGTCAATTTATTCTTTTTTCGGTTAGGGAATCAAATATGGTCTGAAGGCTAGTGTTTATTTTTGACATATTTTTTTTTCTCTGGATACAGTCATGACTTAAAACCAAAAACCAAAATAATAGCACTAAAAGGAATAAAATACATTGTCGAATAATAACACTTGAATATTTCTGGTAAATTGAGATTTAATGTACAAAAATGATATTGTACACCGGATTCAATATAACTTACCATCACGTTCCTTAGTCGTACTGACAAATGAAACTCCGTATTATATCCACCCCTACCGGCACGTACGTTTTTGCTCGCCTGCATTGTAGTAGTAGTAGTAGTAGAAATAGTAGCAGCAGTAGTAGCAGCTGTACTAGTAGTAGCAATAGTAGCAGTAGTAGCAGCAGCAGTAGTAGTAGTAGCAATAGTAGTAGTAGCACTAGTAGTAACAGTAGTACAGTAGAAGAAGTAGTAGTAGCAGTACCTAGTAATAATAGTAGTAGCAATAGTAGTAATAGTATTAGTAGTAGTAGCAGTAATAGTGCTAGTAGCAGTAGTAATAATATTAGTAGTATTACTAGTAGTAGTAGCAGTAGTAATAGTATTAGTAGTAGCAGCAGTAATAGTAGTAGTAGCAATAGTAGTAGTAGTAGCAGTAGTAATAATATTAGTAGTATTACTAGTAGTAGTAGCAGTAGTAATAGTATTAGTAGTAGTAATAGTAATAGTAGTAGCAGTAGTAATAGTATTATTAGTAGCAGCAGTAATAGTAGTAGTAGCAATAGTAGTAGTAGCAGTAGCAATAGTAGTAGTAGCAGTAGTAATAGTATTAGTAGTATTACTAGTAGTGGTAGTAGCAATAGCAACAATATTAGTAGTATTACTAGTAGTAATAGTAGCAGCAGCAGGAGCAGTAGTAGTAGCAGTAGTAATAGTGGTAGTAGTAGTAGCAGTACTAGTAGGCTAGTAACAGCAGTAGTAGTAACAGTAGTATTAGTAGTAGTGGTAGTAGTACTAGTATTAGTAGCAATAGTAACAGTAGCAGTAGTAATAGTAGCAGTAGTAGTATGAACAGTAGCAGTAGTAATAGTAGCAGTAGTAGTAGTAGTAGTAGTAGTAGTAGTAGCAGTAGTAATAGTAGCAATAGTAAGAGTAGTAACTTTATTTTGCTGGCACCCAGAAAGGCTTCTCTTTCACTCAATCAGATTTGAAACATACATCAACTCATACATGAGAAACTAATTGCAAGATCTGTGGTAAAATACTTAAGCGATCAAAACATGAAGGGGTAGGAGTGGAGGAACGCGAATATGTTTATAACAAGATGGAAAAACAGGACAGACCTCTTCCTGCAGAGCGAACATCGGCGAATATCGAACTTGGCCGTATCGACAAACTTGAACCGAGCATAGCGTCTGTAATGCACGACGCTAGGAGATACATCATACGGTACTCTTAATAGACTACTCGTTGTCTAATTTGCTGTCCTTCAAAAATTAATTATAATGACGCAATGCGTCCATTCTACGAAATTTAAACAGGCCTCAAGCTGAAAGCTTCATAACTGCTAAAGGATTCCACAGAATGCATGGGGGGAACATCCCTGATTAGTATCATTTACTGAAATTTCCTACAACAGGCATCCCACAGGCAGTTCACTTATTCGCTCTATTAAATTTCCAGAGGGTGTGCGAAGCGCTTAATCAAGAAGCATCCCTCCCCTGCAAAACTTTCCCTTCAGATCAAAGGAGGACTCTCTTTCGCAGACAGCCGTGTTTGATCTAATGATGGAAAGTGATAGATCAAACAATTTCTGCGACTTTTTGCCCTCATAAATACTGGAGAAGTAACCTCGCTACACATGAGTAAATCTTCAAGCATAACAGTTTCATTTCGAAGTCAGTAATAATTAATGTTTAAAAGTTCGGATAGTATTCCACTCAATACCGTACTATATCGAGTTGAAACGTGAGCCTGATTACTTGGCTAGTACACATGTCTACCACAGAGTGGAGCTAGTTTCTCTACACGATTCTTTTGGGAAGTGTAATTTTACTCAATAACCGAGTCCGTGTTCAGTTTCATAATATATTCTTTGAAGCTTTACTATTCCGTTGAGATTAAGCTAAGTTCTTCGGTTTAAAGAAATGTTAACGGAAGGAACAGTCAATGAAAAGTTCCATCTCTTCTCATATTCATATAATATCTTTTCAAGCTCTACACATAAGGAATGTTCCTCTAAAATTTTGGTATACATCTTTTTTTATACCCTTTATAAAAGAATGAGAACTTCAAACTTAATGCAGAATTATTATGCAAACGAATTTGCAATGGAATGGTATATTACGATACAAGGTTAGGAAGTGCATATTACAAAATCGAGGAAAAGCTTCAAAAACAAGCAGAGCGAGTTTTTAAATTTCCGAGATTTTGTAATGCACTTTTCAAACGTGTAATGTAGCCTACAACATTTTTTCCACCATCATATTTTTTTTTAATTGGAAATACAATATATTTTGCATTGAAAAGTTAGCGCAATATTATTCCAAAGCCTTTGCAAAACTATACTGTAATGGTAAATAAGTATAACAATAAGTGCACTGTAATGGGTCTAGATCAGTATAGTTTTATTTTATGAAGAATGGTTTCCCTAGCAACAAGTTTCTGTGTGGGAATTCTAACTTTCAAGGCCTAACAACAATACGTGTAAATACAGCAAAAGAAACACGTTCGTACAAAAAATATATTATTTGATAAGGAGAAAAAAAAATACAATTTCACAACTTCATTTTAAAGACAATATTCCTTACTACAATAATTTTTATTGTTTCTGGTAGTGCTATACGCAGTGTAAGATGTGTCAACATGATATGAAAGTGCATTATTATTTTTCCTTTAACACCCTGCTACGAAGGTTTTCAGAATCTACTGCACCAAGGGGAGTAATACAAATTACCCTCATCAAAGTAAGTATCTTACATCGTATAAAGTAAGTATCGATCTTTGTTAAGCATTTGAAATGTAAACAATTTTTGTGTTATTGACTAGGTCTATATACTTACAAAAATTGTAAAAATATCAAATAATCATTCTATTTTAAAAAATAGAGGGTAATTAAAAAATTCTGTTCCATTTTTCTGAGAATGTACGGAATACCAAAATTAATTAATTTCAGATATGTTACTGGTGACACTACGTAAGGTACTCTTTTATAGAGTAGGTACAGAATTATTTCAACATGAGTTACTCGTACGAAGGACGAAACTGATAATTGGAATTAGGTACAATAGTCTATAGTGTGATAATATGCACAAAAGAACTGAAGCCTGTATCGAAATGAATGGCCACCATTTTCAAAAATGTGTTTAAATATCCATATTATGATAATTTTCAATTTAATTTCATTCTCTATATTGTACGCTAATGTGCTGTAACAGTACAATATACACTGCATAATGAATACGTCCGAGTGGATAGCTCAGTTCGTGAGTAAAAACACTAAGTGTTAATACAGTACTGTATTTTGATTAAACAAAAACCTAATGAAAATTATCAAACTCAAAATTGCGAGTCCACACCTGTGGAGTAACGGTCAGCGCGTCTGGCTGCGAAACCAGGTGACCCGGGTTCGAATCCCGGTCGGGGCAAGTTACCTGGTTGAGGTTTTTTCCGGGATTTTCCCTCAACCCAATACGAGCAAATGCTGGGTAACTTTCGGTGCTGGACCCCGGACTCATTTCACCGGCATTATCACCTCCATCTCATTCAGACGCTAAATAACCTAGATGTTGATACAGCGTCGTAAAATAACCCAATAAAAAAATTGCGATATCTCCTAGTTTACGTAAATGGATGAACTACTTTTCTTCCCTCCTATACCTACTCCAGTCGTGGAACGGGTAGCAAACGGTGTTTCCTGTTTCAGTCGTTAATAGAAAGGTATAGCCAGATTAATATTAAAAATGTTAGTAAAAATAAAATGATGTCTCTGTATATAGTAAATTTAAATAAAAATTTCCTTCATTTCAAGACAAATTCCTCAATGCTATATACGTGTAGATTTGACTTGGTGGAAAATACATTTAGAAGCAATGACTATGACGTAAATTGGAAATCATTTCAGTTAATTCTTGAAATTTAAATATTAGAATTCCACACATACAATCATGAGGATCTCAAAAACATTCGTATATAATGAAATAAAATAAAAACTTTAAAATTTTAAAAATTAAATAAATATGAATATGAAATTAATAAATCAAATTTGTTTTTTGTTGAAATTAAAATATTCAAACACCACCTGTTTTAAAATGAGCATCTCGAAGAAAAGGCATCCTGCCTAGGACTCGCTTTAAGGAATGCGCTCTGGTTCTGTTCAATAAGGATATTTCTAAGTGAAGTGGACTTATAGGATTTCAGACTCCGATTACTTCTGATTTCCTATGACAAGGAATTTCAGGAACGAGTTGTGTGTATTGTAAAGGAAGGAGAGTAGAAGGATGTTTGATGACACGGTATTGATAGTACAAGGTTATGTTATGAACATGTATGACGGTTTATGGAAGAATACTGAAAGTATGAAACAAGAAACAAGCCCTCTTGATATGGACGTGAGGCCAGCAATCGTAATGGGAAAGAAGTTTTTCACGAAATTTCATCCAGTGTATGGGACCGGTGCCTACCCAGCATCGTGATGCACTTGAGGAGCTACGGTAGGTAGCGAAATCCGGTTACGGTTACAAATGCTGGGAGGGGGGGGATCATCGTGCTAACCAAACGATACCTCCATTCTGGTTCGATGATCGTTCACCTCTGCTTCGGCATGTGGACCAAGACTTTTCGTCATTCACTCATATGAAGCCAGGTGTGGATACAAATTTACCGACAGAGTTGTTGCCCAGGGTGCGCCATAGGAGGCTGGTATACGCTAGAACCGCGTTTAGATGAGATGGTGATGGAGATTTATTGGGAAGCCATAGATAGACGAATCGGAGCTCCCGCAGAAAATCCCTGTATTACCTGTTCCACGGGCTTGCCCAAAACAAGTTATAAATTTTAGGTATGCCGGGAATCGAACGCGGGTCCACACGATTATAAGTCCAGCGCTATAGCCAACAGAACACTGTGTCATTAGACTAAAAAAACAATGCATCTATTCAATAATACCACAGTCTAGTATATACAGAAACGAAGCTCAATACGTAGTAAATATGCAGCCATAGATAGTTGCTAACCACTAGGATCGCTAATATCGCCTCATTACAGACAATGCGAAATAGTACCGGCACAGTCTATTGTTCCTAGCACCCTCACAACTCAAGCTTCGTGACTGTATATACTAGATTGTGATAATATTAAAGAGGTGTAGCTAAACTATTCAAATAGCATATCTGAAATACCCTACTAGTTATTTCTACACTAAACTTAAACCAGAGTCTTAAATCAAAGATTTGGAAAGAGTTTAGTTCATTGTCACTAAATCGAAATAGGTAATAAAAGAGGGAGCAGGAAGTTGTCATTTTAATGACATCTTTCTAGATGAGAATTAAATTTCATTCAGTGTTAAATGCCTATAATTTCACTTAATAACTTCGCCTCAATTGAATAAGTCCCCTCTATAATGGAATTCGTTAAATGTTAACAGACGACGTATGAAGTAGAGTTGATGTAATTATAATGCATGAAATTAAAATCAAACGATACGCTTATGAGTCACGCTCACGTCGCTTGAAAACTCTGCACTGTTCTGGATTCAGATTAATCGGGCACTGGATTCCGCAGGATGAAATTTATGTCTCCCTGTCGTGTGTATAACTCACATCTGGTTGTCAGTATGAAAAGCTATAAAACGCTCACGAAATTAGGGTCACACGTGATAAATATGTATATTTTGTCCAGTGACTACAAAACTTTTCATTAGATCCGATATTTACGGACTGAAAGTCGCACGACAGCAATTGATTTTTAAGGTAATATACAAAGATCGGTAAGAGCATAGATTTAGTATGCTCAATAACTTTAAGCGCAAAGGCTTGTTTGCGAACAGAAAGCGAAAGAAGGACAAAACGGGAATAAATGGAGAAAAGGGGAAATCTAAGAGAACAAGGGGAATTCAAAGATAACAAAGGGAATACAAGGAGAATACTAGAAGAACAAGGGGAATAATAGGAGAACAGAGGGTACAAGGGGAATGCATGGATAATAAAAGAAAGACAAAGATAACAAGAGAAATGCAAGGAAAACAAGGTGAATACAAGGAGAAAATTGGAAATACAAGTAGAACAAAGGGAATACAAGGAGAACAAGTGGAATACTAGACGAACAAGGGGAATAATAGGAGGACTGTCGGTACAAGGGGAATGCATGGATAATAAAAGAAAGACAAAGATAACAAGAGAAATGCAAGGAAAACAAGGTGAATACAAGGACAAAATTGGAAATACAAGTAGAACAAAGGGAATACAAGGAGAACAAGGGGAATAATAGGAGGACTGTCGGTACAAGGGGAATGCACGGATAACAAAAGAAAGAAAAGAATAACAAGAGAAATGCAAAGAGAACAAGGTGAATACAAGGATAACGTTGGAAATACAACGAGAACAAAGGGAATACAAGGAGAACAAGGGGAATACTAGAAGAATGTTAAATGTTATGTTTTATTTAACGACGCTCGCAACTGCAGAGGTTATATCAGCGTCGCCGGATGTGCCGGAATTTTGTCCCGCAGGAGTTTTTACATGCCAGTAAATCTACTGACATAAGCCTGCCGCAATTAAGCACACTTAAATGCCATCGACCTGGCCCGGGATCGAACCCGCAACCTTGGGCATAGAAGGCCAGCGCTATACCAATTCGCCAACCGCGTCGACTACTAGAAGAACAAGGGGAATAATAGGAGAATAGGGGTACAAGGGAAATGCATGGATAACATGAGGAAGACAATAATAACAAGAGAAATGCAAGGAGAACAAGATAAATACAAGGGGAACATTGGAAATACAACGAGAACAAAGGGAATACAACGACAACAAGGGGAATAATAGGAGAATAGGGGTACAAGGGGAATGCATGGATAACAAGAGGAAGACAATAATAATAAGAGAAATGCAAATTGAACAAGGTATCTCTTTTTATATACTTAATAATTATTTCTAATTAACTCTTAATTAAGGTGTAATAATGATTAATATGCCCAGTGTTCCTGGCAGACCATTAAAGAGCGATGCTAGGAAAATTATTTAATTATAATGTTGAGAAATACCTGCATGAGTAAAAGAGTTTAATATAGTCGGGTGGGTATTGCAAACTTTAAAGTGTTCTTTTGTAACTTTTAGACTTATAGAGATCATTCGTTGTGTCAACAATATCACGGCATGTTCGTGAAATATCTTCTGAAATAAGACACGAACGTACGTAGTTTAAAACAAACATAAAAAATATTATTAAAAATTTGTAGGAATTTACTGCCTAGGTAATTCATAGGAGGACTGTATGTCTGTTCCTTTCCATATTGTACAAATGACGAATACTAGGCAGCACGAGGCTGGAAACTTACCACAGAGTTCAAACTTGTACGTCTCTCTCTCTCTCTCTCTCTCTCTCTGACGTCTTACAGTTGTTAGAAAAACCATAAGGTTTAAGTGTTCCTGCAGTTTAAACTTTCATTGCGGAAAAAAAACTGTCATATTCGCAAAACAGTTCCTTACTTTCAGAATGTGCTCATTTATCTTAAATGTTGTGCATTAAGATAATAAGGTGTAGTAACAGCTTCCCAGAAAGCTACAACGTCAAAACTTATAGAAGTTTCATAACTACAGGCAATATATATGAAGGAAGAAAAACATTCTATCTCAGATCGCTAAATATACCGACATATTTAAATATTTAATCCATTCCGGCATAAAATTAAGTTAAATTATTCATAACACTATAAGAATAAACAGAGACAATCACGAAGAAAGGCCGGGACTGTACTGTAGGTTATGGTTCTTGGAAAATTTTTCAGTAAAGAATTTCATACGATCAAGGGTTTCCATTACGAGCGGTTAAGGATCTATGGCCATTATTAGAGCAAAAATTCGTACGCAAATATACATATCTTTACTAATCAGTTGAATGTGATGCGAAATAATGCTTACATATATTTTGAACGTCTGTAATGACGAGAATGCAAAGTTAATCGTGCATATTTTTTGCACATTTCAGGCGTTTCCACTTACAATAGATTATTGTGCATATATTGTAGCATATTTTTAGAATTTAATTGCATAAACCCCAAAATTAACGTATTTAATAAAGAAAAAACGAAGATTCAGTATCCTACAATTGTCAGCACAATATTTTAGATTGTGGCGTATTTTTAGAATTGTATTTCATGAGCATCCAAATTTTCATATTTTATAAAAACAAATTACAGGTGAGTAAAAACACAATATTTTCGGTTGCTGCATAAATTTAAAAATTTTGCAAATTTTGTAACAAAAATATTCAGGATGTCACCGCAATATTTTTGGTTGACTGTATTCGGTGCCGCATGAAATGTAGCTGTGGAAAAATTAAAACAGTCATTCCCTGCTTTCGTTCCATTGAACTACTGCACAACCAACAAGCAGCATTCTCAAACATTCCTGCCTACCCGACTCTAACACGTCCTACCCACCTTTTCTCAGTTTCATTTATTCTATTCCAACTTATCTTCGTTCCCGGTTTAACTACTTATCCTCCAATCACAATCTAAACACCAGCTCACAGGAGAGTCAAATCCTAGCAATTCCTTCTCATAGAACATCCCACTAATCATCCTCTTTTACTGTCTCAGTCCCCCGTGAATGGAATTCTCTACATCACAAGATTAGGGGCTGCCAGACAATAACTACTTTCAAGAAAAGGCTAAACGATTTCTTACGGACGCAGTCAAATTGAAGTTACAATTATAATCATGATCAACTTTAGGTATGACTATTGTAATTATTATCATTACTATTACATAATTATTTATTGGTGTGTTGGGAAGATAAAAAGAATTGTCATTGTATTATAATAATTATATATTGTATTGCACGAATATTAATTTATGTTTTGTTTATAGTAATGCAGTAATATTGTATCATACTGGGGTTGCGTAGAAGAGAAGGCCCAATGGCCTTAACTCTGCCAGTTAAAATAAACCATTATTATTATTATTATTATTATTATTATTATTATTATTATTATTGATGTATTAAACATGCTAACTTACATGTAGGCGATTTCGATCCATTCAATGTATAGAAGTATTAGAACATGGCAATGTCTTTGCTAATATTAATTGCATTATCTTTCTACACATATTGATAGGCCTAATACTTCTGTAAGAATCAACTCCTTTGCATAAAATATTGTAGTATTAATTCTTGTAAACTAATCATTGTAAACTATGTTCTTTATTTTGTTGTTATCTTATTATATAATGTGTACCATAGCTGTTCATTTTATTGCATTATTTGTATCACTTTGCTGTACTTTTATTGGCCTATGGCTGTTGTCCAGCACATAAATATCAATAAATAGATAGATAAATAAATAAATTATTATTACTATAAATTTGAGATCGTCATGACCATACAGTGTATGCGGGATGACTTAAGGAAAAGTGAAGTTGTTTCATATCAGAGTATATGGCACGTGCCGTGTCGTCCGTCTTTTGTGTACCTGGCGAGTACAGTAACGTACAGAACGAAGGAACTCCGCTCCGTTCATAGTCATATTGCAACGCAATGTGTGCAGTTGTGTTATCCTGCTCAAGTATTTAGTACGCGTTGAATAGTGTTGTGCTGATCCAAAACGTTCAATTCGGTCAGAGATACGAAGTGCAATTAAGAAGTATGGGAGTGACATTTTATGTATTAACGAAGACAATGTCGTGTGTAATGTATGTAAAATTGAACAACTCAGGCTATAGAGAAACATTGCAACAGTACATCGCACAGGAAATGCGTTGAAATGAAATGTGAGGAACCATTTACACCATCAACATCATAATCATCATTTAGTTGTGCGGATCTAAATGAAACGTTTTGCAAAGACATGTGCAACACGATGCTCAGAGCAAATATTCCTCTAAAGGAATTGAGTGATCCTCATTTTAGAGGTTTTCTTCAGCAATTCTCTCGATACAAAAACTGTTTAAGCGATAGGCGAACACGATTCAGCTTCGACAACTTACGAGAATATATCGTCGTTTACTGCAACGTTGGTAATTCCATCAATGATGACGAGAACTGAATCTTCCAAGGTATGTGCTACAGTACGTCATTTTTCTTTTCCTTCTGACTGTACGGAGATACAGTAGCATGTTGACGTCGTCTGTTTACGTTTGAAACCTGTTCAGCCAATGGTATGAATGAAAAAAAATGTAAGATATAGTAAATGTGCAGCTACATTCAACGATAAGTCATCCCGCATCCACTGTCTAGTCATGACTAAATGACATTGGCCGTGCCGGTCGGTGCGACACAATAACGATACAAGCAACACACATGCAGCGTACAGTTCCTTGAACGCAATAGCACACAATTTAACAAGGTTACACAAGAATGGACTAGGCCCCAAGCTTGTTTTGCTATTGTAGAACATCACAATGGACTGTAAATCTTCTTCCCACTCTCAGTGTTCATGTGTACTCGGCGCAGGATTACGCATTCACCTCGTTTTATTCTCCCGTGCCTGCAAGACTCGCATTTTTTACATATAAGAGCAGCGTAAACGCAGAGCAAGTGCCTGCCATCTGTGTCACTGCAGCTAGCAGAGCTTTCGACTATGATACGGTGGTGACATGTAAAACAAAATTTGTCATTCGTCATGTACATCCGTATTCTAATTCTCTTTTTTTCCACTTTCTCTACCATTTCCTCCTCACTCCACTTATTTTCCTTTTTACATCTTCATTAAGGGGACACTCAACTATATTTTGGAACGTTTTTCCTATTTGACCAATCTTTTTCAAATTTGGAGAAAAAGTTTAATATACACATGGAAAGTAACAGGCAAAATCTCAGCTCATTAGATCCAATACTTTTCAAAATAAAAAATATTTCAATTTTTAATCAATCATTAATTGAAATATCACTTTTAATTATCATTTTTTATTTTTTTGCTTTGTGCATTTGACTGTGACTTCTCAATGAATAGGGAAAGAATTCTGCGTATTGATTTAGTTCTGTCATGTAAATTAGTGCAGAAATTTAATTTTTCATTTCTATGACACTTTTTCTCCAATTGAGAGTGTCCCCTTAAACCTCCTTCCGTTTTGCTTCCTTTTCATAATTTCCTTCTACTATTTTCTCTTCATTTCTTGTATTTTTTTCTATGGCTTGTTTTCTCAAGCTTTTCTCATTAATTCATTTCTTACTTCCTTTATTTGTTATTCTTCTCATTCTTTTAATTTCAATAACAGCGCTTTTCGCCACTTGCATATTTTATTAGATTCTTTCTTTTTTTTTCATTTTAAATCACTATTTCTTTATATGCCTTCTCTACTTATAAGTATGGATAAGGGTGTAATTGTTTGTCTTATTTGAACTGTTGCATCAGTGAAGCGTGTTGAGTCAGTGAAGTTATGGTTTACAGTGCAGTGAATAGTTTCGATCAGTGATAATTTATAATGGCAATGAAATGTGTTATATAGGGTCAGTTAAGTATGTTCTAAAGTGTCAGTGAAACGTGTCATAGTGCCAGTACAGTCAGTGAGATGAGAATAAAGTGAAAGATTATTATCAGTACTAATGTGAAACTTATGTAGGGCCTATATATATATATATATATATATATATATATATATATATAATATACACGAGGCGTGTTCTTAAAGTAAGTTCCAAAAGGGTGTAGTAAGTAAACGGGAAGATATTTACAAACTATTTTTGTTGCATTGTATTCCCCACACTTCAATTACTTCTCAACATAATCTCCACCATTATTGAGGCATTTATCGAGTCGTGGCACAAGTCTTTCTATCCCCTCATTGTAGAATTCGCCCGCCTGCAATGCGAACCACTCCCGCACTGCTGTTTTCACTTCGTCGCCATCAAAACGTTGACCACCGAGGAACTTATTGAGGTACAGGAAGAGATGAAAGTCACTCGGAGCCAAATCCGGGCTGTAGGGGGATGGTCAATTTGTTCCCAGCCAAAATTTCGAGATGAGATTTTGGGTGTCGTCGCCATCAAAACGTTGACCACCGAGGAACTTCTTGAGGTGCAGGAAGAGATGAAAGTCACTCGGATCCAAATCCGGGCTGTAGGGGAAATGGTCAATTTGTTCCGAGCCAAATTTTGAGATGAGATTTTGGGTGTTGTCGCCATCAAAACGTTGACCACCGAGGAACTTCTTGAGGTGCAGGAAGAGATGAAAGTCACTCGGAACCAAATCCGGGCTGTAGGGGGGATGGTCAATTTGTTCCCAGCCAAATTTCGAGATGAAATTTTGGGTGTTGTCGCCATCAAAACGTTGACCACCGAGGAACTTCTTGAGGTGCAGGAGGAGATGAAAGTCACTCGGAACCAAATCCGGGCTGTAGAGGGGATGGTCAATTTGTTCCCAGCCAAATTTCGAGATGAGATTTTGGGTGTCGTCACCATCAAAACGTTGACCACCGAGGAACTTCTTGAGGTGCAGGAAGAGATGAAAGTCACTCGGAACCAAATCCGGGCTGTAGGGGGGATGGTCAATTTGTTCCCAGCCAAATTTCGAGATGAGATTTTGGGTGTCGTCACCATCAAAACGTTGACCACCGAGGAACTTCTTGAGGTGCTGGAAGAGATGAAAGTCACTCGGAACCAAATCCGGGCTGCAGGAGGGATGGTCAATTTGTTCCTGTCCTCATGATTTTTTTCATCGACAGCACGCACCAAATTGTCACTGACCAAAGATGGCCGACCGGTATGCTGCTCATCATGCACAGAGACGCGGCCCTCTTTGAACTTTCTAACCCATCTCCTGACCATTCCATCACTAATGGCATCATCACCATACACCTCACAAAGTTGACGATGAATGTCAGGTGGTTTGATGTTTCTCGCATTCAAGAAATGGATAACAGAGCGAATCTCACAGTCGGCGGGGTGCTCGATCACTTTAAATATTTCAACTGATTATAACTAACCCCACACACGGACTGAAGCTCTGAAACTGAATGCACAGCTTGTCTGAAGACTGAAGAAGAAAATATGCGTGCGCAAAATAACGATTGCAGCGATGTGACGGCTATAATTGATATAATTGATATTATATATATATATATATATATATATATATATATATAGGTTGTAATGTAAAATTAGGTTCACTTATTAATTAGGTTATTTTATGTAATATTAATTGTAATTATTGTGTATAATTGTATTGTGTATTGTACTTTTGGTGTATTGTTTATGTTGTTTGTACCACTGCCACCGGGTGCTTGCCCACTTACAGTGTAAATAAATACATACGTACATACTTCTTCACTTCTTACATGCTTCTACTTTCTCCGCATTTTCTTTCTCTATTCTTGCTCAACTGAATTACTTCTTTCATTCCCAAATGATCTGACAAGCAAACATTCTCACGAGGCAGACAAAAAAAGTTATTTTTTCTTTCTTTCACCATGTTACTACTACAAGGTTAGGTATGCATAGAGTGTTCGTTGTTGAAAGAGAGTGAGCGTAGCTAGTAATGCAGGTGCATGTTAGTTAGGTATAAGCAAGATGAGATTGTGGCTTTATGTGGTTAACCAATTAACGAATCGCAGTACAATGTAAACAAACCAATTGGCGGAGCACAACGCTGAACTCTACGCACGAGAAACGTATCCCCATTCAATTGCTGCGATACAAAATACATTTCAGTTGTAACCTTGCCATACCTCAGGCTTCACGTCATTCATGACGTAACAACAGTCTAAGCACAACTAACCTAATATCCTCATATTGTGGTATAAATTCCTACCTTTAATTATTATAAATCAGACTCATAATTTTTTACTTATTCTATAAAGATCCCCATATTCGAACTTTGGATATTGGAAACCTTGATCGGACGAACGTAAAATGTGTAGAGAAACATGTTCTTCAGTTACGGAACATTAAACTTTATGCAGTCTATATTCAAACACACGCACTCACCGACTATTTCCGTAACACATGGAAACTCACACTTACAACAATTCAAATTTGTTCTTATGCACAAAATATTCAGATTGCTTACCTTACGAGCCCAGCAATGATATCCCACCAGCACTACCTGTAATGAAAGAAAATACAGTTATTCATATTGCAGTTGTAGTAAAGTGTTGAAGGTTAATTCTTCACTAATATGTATATTTAGATTTTTATGTTGATTAAAATATATATACAACAAATATTAGAACAATGGAATCAGTCTTGTGGAGGAATGGGAATACCAGTTCAAGATGGCACAATACATTCATTAATATTTGCAGATGATCAAGTGATAATGGCTCAATTTCGTGAGGATGTGAAATATATGATGAGAAAACTCCTGGATTCATTTGAAGCAGGTGGATTGCAAGTAAATATGAAAAAAACTGAATATCTTGTAGTAGGTGGAAACGGAAGAGACATCTCCTTACACCAAGGAACTATTAGAGCTGTTCAAAAATTTAAATATTTGGGGTCATATATTGATGATTTAGGGAGTTGTAACTCCGAAATAGATAGTAGATTGGTGCAAGCAAGAAAAGCCATAAGGATGCTGAATGGAGTACTGTGGAGCAGGACGATATTGAATGACACCAAGAAGAGGATTTTGACGGCGGTTGTGGAAAGTATGACATATGGCGCAGAGGGGTGGACATTGGTAGAAAGTAAAAAATCTAAGATTTTGGCAGTGGAAATGGACGGAATACGACGTAGTGCCAGAGTTTCCAGATTAGAAAGAAGGAGAAATGAAGAAGTGAGACGGATGATGGATATGGAGGAGACAGTGATGGACAGAATTGAGAGACGAACTCTTCAATGGTATGGACATGTCAGAAGAATGGAGGAAAGTAGGTGGCCTAAAACTCTTTTGGAATGGTCACCTCATGGTAGAAGGAAGCGGGGTAGGCCAAGAACAACCTGGAGAGGACAGATCCATAGATTGATGAGTGACAGGTCCCTGGAAGGAGATGAATGGCTTGACCGGGAAGATTGGCGAATGGGAATACAGGCTAACCGCTAAATAGTGGAGAAACCCTCAAAAGTAAAATAAGTAATGTTGATTATTTAACGACGCTGTATCAACTCCTAGATTATATAGCGTCGCTTGGTTTGTGATAGCGAGATAAGCCGAGAATTCTCCATAGATTACCTGACATTCGTCTTACGCTTGAGAAAAAGGTCGGGAATAAATCCAACCAGGTAATCAGCCGAAGCGGGAATCGAACCCGCGTCCAAGTGCACTACGGCCAGTTATGGCTCCGTCAGCTTTAGTCGCCTTAGAAAAGTGAGTGGAATTTTGTTTTCAGTATATTCTGTTGGATTTAAAATGAAAAAAAAAAACACTGCTCTTGGACAGATTTTGTTCCAATTCTTCGGTTTTTTCTGATATCCTCAATTTGTTATTAATACTTTCTTGACATAACCAGTATCTTGCAGTATTAAACATTCTCGGGAGCTTAAATTAAATTTAAAAACAGTAGCGTTCCATTTATCTTATTAAAATCCAGTATGTACGCTAGTAGATTACAGGACCAGGTAGGACAAGTATAACATCTTTGTAAGCATTTTCTAACAAACATCAAATTAACAATAACTTAGTTAATTTTGTATCTTCGCGCTAAAATTATAAACGATCACCAAAACAAATGTAACGATGTACGTTTGTAGATTCACTCAATATATAAAAAAAAACAAAGATTATATTTTATTAACTCGAAGATAAAACCTCACAGGAATAAAACCACTTGCATATAGCCTTATAATAGACGCATTGAGTTATAAGAAGATTGAAATTTCAAAAAAAATCACAGAATGAAGAGCATAATGACAATTCTTTCAATCATTTATTATCAACAGTAGCCTAATCCCGGTAGAGGTTTTGATTTACCTGGATAAAATCAAAACTCGAGTAGGATTTAATTGACTATTTACATGATTAGAAGAAAGTATATAAAGATTAGAAGAAATAAAGTACTCTAATACAAGAAAATATTAATTGATTTACTAAAATTCTATTTCACTAATGTTAGTTTCACCAAAACGTTTGAACGGAGCCGCCATTTTCAGTTGACTATGTGGTAAACAAATGACGATCCCAAAGCATGTCTTATAATACATTAAATAATTTCCAGTTTGAAATGTTGGCAAACAAAGAAACAAATGCTAGGAAAGTGATAAAAACAAACAAATGCTAGGGAAATGATAAAAAATAAACAAATGTTAAAGAAGTGATAAAATTGTGCGATAAGCAGCCATGATTGGTTGAAAGATGTCCGTCCTTTCGTACCGTTTTGTTAAAAGTAGCATGACGTAGTAAAAGTGTAATAGTCATAATTAGAGCCCGGATCTTTAGGCATTTATAACAGTTAAAATTGGGAGGCGAAAAAGGCAATAAAAACGTTAAAAAAGGCACAAACTTCGAAAAAGTCATTATAAATTTGAAAAAGGCAATATATATTTTAGCAATATATTTAAATTATAACAACATAACTCACATATTTATTCCGTAGGCGACCATATTGACTTATAGAATATTTTTTTTCGTGATTAACTGTTTTTTCACAAATCTTACATAACAAAACTGTTCCATCGGTTGAAAACACATGGGCACCAAATTCACTAACGTAAGCATGAAGTTCACTTTTCAATGGTTCACTGAATTTAGGCATTCTAGCTAACCAATCTTATACCTTCTGTCACCCGACAATAACTGACTGTTCCTCACTCAAATTTCTTTCTCCTACAATAATAAACAAACACGTATAGCACAAAATTATAACAGTAAGGTTTGAAAATATGAAAGCAAACAATTCGAAATGCTACGTGGCAACATCTACGAGAACGGGCTTAATATTTAAAATTATAAAGCTGATTGTTGGTATCGTGAAGACATAACAATATTATACAGTGCGAGCGAGAAGTTTCTCCGCAGTGCTTCTATAGCCACGGTGCAGCCGAGAATCCACTAGGCAGAGAATTTAAGAGGCAGTACTGGCAGCTAAGCATATGATTGACTGGGGATGTGAGATTGTCAAACCGGAATTAATGGGGAAGTGTCAACTTTCTACAAGATTACGTACCAGCTGTCTACAGGATTACTATAACTAATGGAGCTGCGGAGGGACTTTTGGATCGCACTGTACTGTATTTGTAACTTTGGATTGTCGATCATTATTCATATTACATCAATAGTATTAAAGCACGATTATTAGGAGATTAAGCGCCGAAATAAATTACTTTTATTTACTATTGTTAGTAAGGTTAGTCATTGTTTCAAATGAGCCGTTCAGAGCAGAAGTGGTGGAAGTCAAAAATGAGCAATGAGAGCCCTAGGATGCATGAGCTACTTTTCCTACACATTTACATAACATGGGTCCGTTGGACCCGTATGCTATTTAATGAGGAATTAGACATAAAAATGGAATAATATTAATCTATTATTTAATCTCATTTGAATTTAGGAGTTTTAATTGTGGAAAATAATATACAATTTTATAACTAAGTAACATGTGAATCATTTATTTCTGCACGATAATAATGTACGTTCCTAGTGTTTTTTTTTTTCTTTGGGCAAAGAAAATAATATAGTTTTATAACTAAGTAGCTAGTGAACATAAATTCTTGTTACAACTTAAACACACATATTTATTTATGCTCGACCATGCCGAAATGTGCTAATTATACATCTGGTAGCAGTCCTTTAATTCATGTCATTAAAGTACACCTACTCATTAAAGTACAGGTCTTCAGCCAATGATAACTCAGCTTACATGTGTTCAGCCAATGACAAGTCAGGTTTGTACCGTTATAAAACCGCAAGTATCGATTATTCTCGGTTATGCAATCGAAAGAGAATTAGCGAAAAGTTACGGAGGCTGGAAATCCAATACTGTCGCAAAAGGTTATGTTCTGTTACTATAATAATTAGCATTAATTGTAAATAATATTCAAATAAATTCAATTTGTCATCTCGTTTTTCAATGTTGAATTCAATAATCAAGGTTATAATATTATAATATTATCAAGTTTAACGGGACTACGTCAAGTTCAATGACATTATTGTTCCTCGGAAAAAAAATCAATACTTTCGCGTCTGTGCACATCTTACAATTCACGACCTAGAACAAGGTCACTTCCGATCTTGTCAGTTACAAATAAAATGTATACATCTGAATACCGGTAATTTCAAGTTAGAAATATGGTCGAGCATAAAAAGTCGTATGAAACTCGCCTATAATGGTAATTAAGAAGCTCGTATGAAAATTATGAAACTCGCTTGCGCTCGTTTCATAAATATCCATATTCGATTCTTAATTACTGTCATTATAGGCTCGTTGCATAATGTACTATTATATAAGATAATAATGTAATGTATCCACGAGATAGAAGAAGAACAAACAGTAAGGAATAACCACACAAGTACAAATATATCTTATCAGTCTTTACACTTACTACACACGACTGTAGGCCTACTATAGTAAAGTAAAGTAAATCCATGGCGCTATAGCCAACTGCCGGCTTCACATTCACATGCCGAAGCAGAGGTCGACGATCATCCAACCAGAATGGAGGTATCGCGTGGTTAGCACGATGATCCTCCCAACCGTTATAGCTGGTTTGCGAAATCAGATTTCCGCTACCTATCGTAGCTCCCCAAGTGCATCACGATGCTGGGTGGTCACCGGTCCCATACACTGGCCGAAATTTTATGAGAAAATTTCTTCCTCCATGAGGACTCGAACCAGCGCGCATTCTGTAACGCGAGTCCTAGGCAGGATGTCTTAGGCTACGACGCCACGGCGACTGTACTAAGCTCCTGACAAACATTATTTGTACACTTGCAGCAGATGGATTTGGTATTTCTATCTGTCGCTGTAGGACATAGGAAACATCTCTTGTTCTTGTTTTGATGGTTTCCACCACTGTTATTGCTACTTTGCACACTACTACGTAGGTTAGTGATGAACTTTTCAATGTCCACATAAATAGACTTACGCAGATGGGAATTGAACGATCTTCTAATTATGTATGTTTGGACCATTTTCATTGACATCTCTTTGATGAATCTTCTCCTCTTGTGTAAAAGTCCTTTATGGTACATGGGATGCTGGATACAATACAGGATGAATGCATTTACGTAAAAAAGGTTACATCAAAGCTTCATGGGCCAGCGTTTGGTTTGCATTTTACAAGTATAAATTGTGCACTTTCTAATCCATTACATCAACACCACCCTTAATGCGACTGTAGAATTTTACAATCTTAGGTTTTTTTTTGGGAGATGTTCGTGGACAGCATTATCATGATACTTATCAGAATAGCGCATTTATTTTTCTTTGGGCAGAAACTATTGTCATGTCCTTGTGAAATACAAACGTACTTTTGTTCACTGGTCGGTTTTGCATTGGATTTCATTTCTTTTGTAATGTCTCTCTTGTTTTGTCTAATTGACCCCACTTATTGTCACTTTCTTCTCCAATATATATTTGCGCCAAAGGTACACTTATAAAATAATTGCCCATGGTAATATTTCGGGCTATACCAAGTACAGAGCGATTTAGAAACTTCACAATATTGAGAGCCAAATCCTTCTGTGGCGGTTCTCAGTTATTTTTTCCCCTGAATACACAGTCCCGTGAATGGCATAACCAGTTTCTGCTTCACACATCCACATTATTTTGATCTCGCATTTCTCTGGCTTCTTTGGCATATATTGTACAAAACTACAACGGCCTCTAAACGAAACCAGCTGTCCATCTATTGTGACATTTGGTTGTGGGACCATTACTTTTCTGCACTGTTCCGTAAATATTTGCTACACGTAAGAAATAAGAACAAGTTTATCTGTTTGTAATCTAATCTTCCGTGTTCTCATATCATCGAACCTTAAAAATCTTCTCATAGCTTCAAAATGATTCACAGACATTGTAGCTCTATATCAGTGGTCGTCAGTACTCGCTGAAATGGGTAAAGGGTAAGCGGAGCAAGGTGTTGTGCCCCGTCATGCAGCAGGAAGAGGTAGAAAGCATAAGAACATACCCGCCAGCAGCTATGAATGCACCATAGTGCAGTGTCTTCTCCGCGGGTAAGGGACGCTAGCCCGAGGGTGCAGTGTGCTGATGACCGCTGCTCTATGTAATGGATTGAAACATTTACCAAGAAAAAGTTATATTCTTGGAATATTCCAAGATTTGTCTGCTCTCGTATGCAAAAAAGTTCCAAAAAAGCAACCATTACATCTATTGATACTTCTTGCCATTTCATTTTCTTCAGTAGATAAGACCCTTTTGATTCTAAGTTGATCATCTCACAGTTTCATCCAAAATACTCTGTGAGATAAATAAATCCCAAGTACCTCTGAGAGTAGCAGTTTCTGTACACCTTGAAGAACCTGATACAAATCTTACAGTGTTGTGGACAGGGGGTTTTCTCTGATCAAGAGTTTCTGTCCTCCATGTCATCCCACTAGGAGCAATATATTCTCCTCTATGTGTTTTGATTGTCGACCTGGTGTGAAATAGGCATCCAGCTTTCATCTTCATTTTGGCGCCATCACTATCAGTTCTGCAGAAGAAACTTCATCTTCATCCGGAGTATTGTAATCAATTGCTGGAGATATATATTCCTCATCGTCGTCCGAAATTTCACTTTCCAGCTGCTGCAATCTTGCCAATTCATGAAAATATATTCTTGTAGTTCATAGCATTCTGTTTAGATGGCAGACTACAGTAAATCTTACGGTAATAAAACAATTTAATGCAACGGGTCTATTGGACTCATGTTATGTAAAAGTGTACTATATATGAACACGAATAAAAAACATATATAAAATAAATGAATAAAATACCAAATGTGCTATAGGTGCATAAAGGAAGTAACAAGAGTAGCATACCTAGAGGGCAGAGTCACAATGTGAATTAGTTATTTAGATAATTATTAAATATTCAGCCGGGTCCAATGGACCCATGTTATGCATCCTAGGGTTAAAGTAAACATTCTGTAAAATGCAGCGCAAAATATAAATTAATATTCAATTTATTTAAACTATTAGTAGTCAGTGGATAGCAAGAAGGACATATTAATTGCTACTTTGCGCTCTATTTTACAGAATTTTACTTTAAACCTCATTATTCAATTTTGACTTACGTCATTTTTGCTCTGAACGGCCCAAAAATTTAAATTCCATGCACATTACATTACAATTAATTAGAATATTGCAAATAAACAAGAAATATTGCTTTAAATAACAAAAGGGGTATTTATTAGTAAGAAACACCTCAAAAAGGCAAAATAGGCAAAAATAAAAATAGGCCCTATCACTTTGATTTACTTCAAATCACATTTATATCCATGCAAATAATGATTTACTTCCACCCAGTAAAAAAGGCATTTTACCAAACATCCGAGATCTAGTCATAATAATACTGCTCCCTTAAATTGACTGAGCATATTGGAAATTAATTCAATAGCTTTTGCTATGAAATGTTTTATATATAATGTAGAGCATCACCGGCCACTGAAGGAATATTGCACACTTCTGTCACTGCCAATGTGGCGCTATAAACCGATTTTCAATACTTTTACTACAACCACAACACATTTAAAATCTTACTGTACCATATATATAATTATTACTACATTAACACATTTAGTATATCACGAAACATGTAAGATGTAATTATTATGAAAGTCGCCATTGCTTCTTCTTCAAATTAGTAGTATTAGTACGATCCACTTCCACTAGATGGAAACCGACACGATTGGCAGAGTCGGCAATTCATGAAAACGAAATGATACTAAGTGTAAGGAATGTTACTACAGGTGTGTAGTATTATGTGACAGGTTAGGTTAGGTTTGATTAGGTGTGTATTATGTGAGAGGTTAGTTTAAGTTTGATTAGGTGTGTAGTATTATGAGAAAGGTTAGGTAAGGTTTGATTAGGTGTGTATATTACGACTGTGTTGGCAACACTGAAACCCACTGTTACATTAAAGAAATATGGCGATGTTCTTCGTTCACGCGCGATGATTTTCGTATATAAGGTACATATTTAGGACATACTCGGTGGGCTTACAACTCTCCCAGTGATCACATCAATTATCTACTACACAGTACTTTAAATCCAAGGCATTTTGAAGGTATTTTATCAAGTTCCTGTAGTGGCCGGGATAAAAGTAACAATCACCAATGTTTTTCCTCGAAAAGCAAAAACGAGCAAAATTGTGTTGAATTCTTTGTTTGGAATATCTCAAAGGATAATCCCTTGAAATTAATGACATTACTTACGGTTCATTCCGTATATGTTCTACGTATGCATGATTGTATGTGTATGTATATTGTCACATGATTGAAATATCTCCAAAGAACTCTGCAGTAACTGTAGGTTGAGGTGATCTTGGAAAAAATGTTTAGTTCTTTGTAAGCATTGTATGACAACACTGGTTACGGAAGCAAACCATTGTTCGATCTTCCTTAAAGCTACTTGTTGTTACGTCACACGTCTCTCCGGAATGTGAGGCAACGAGGACGCCACAGCGCTGCGTCGGGGCTTATTGAATGTCTGAGCTACTTCAAAGACCTGCATTTCGTAACATTCCCCAGGGCATCCGTCTGTCTTCTAAAGGAAGAAGCCGTGCGGCCTCGCAATTTGAATATCCTGCAGCTTGCATTACGTGATTGCCACGTGTCAAAGCTAACACGTGGAGACACGTCTATTGTCACACGACAGAGTGTCTCCTCGAAGCCCATAGCAAGAGTCCGGCAAGCGCCGACTATGAAGATACAACCTCGATTTCTATCCAAGTTGTCATTTTCAGGTTATCTTCACCAAGTGACCCAAATTTGGGGCAGAAATATTTAGACGTGTTCACGATAAGTATCTTGAAGTCATCCTTAAGGGGTTAGGTACAGCTTACAGCAGTAAAATGTTTGCAAATATTCAACATTTTTTCCCTCCATTATTGTATCGTGTACAATAATAAAAATTGGTATGTGTAAAACACTGTCCTTCTGCTATATTAAAAAAATTACGATTTAAAAAATATATATTTTTCTTTTCTTTTTTCCCCCCTGAAATTTAAAGTGGTGGCAGTTTACTGTGAAGTCATGAAGCTTTTCCTTCATAATCATAAACTTGTTAAATTTGTCATGTTCTCTCGCTTTTATTTTATAGCTGAAACTCATGTTTGTAATATCATGCTCTTTCAACTACATTTATTAAAAAATAATATTTTGTTTCATTTTGTGTTAAAAGAAAATACAGATATTTCACCATTTTTAAAATGAATTTTGTTTAAAAAAATCTATTTCTATTGTAATGACAACTAGGAATTTCGTATCGTAATTCCGATGTTGAACTTGGACCGAATGCATAACAGCACGAAATGTCAACATTAAACGAAGAATAATCAGGGAAAAAATAAACGTGTTACACACTCCTGTTTGCATAATTATTTAACAACATATGAGTCTACTTTTTTAATCATGCATATTACGTAAATAATCCAATAATAACTGAATAGCTCCCTTTGTTCAGATCCTAAAATATTAATATAAATTAACAATATTCTTCAAAATATTCCCGACTCTTCACAGCTCCTCAGAATGATACTATGCATTGTTTATGTGAACTGTGTATCGTCTATAGCGAACGGGAGCAGGGCGAGACGCGGGTGACATCTATACATTTCGCAGTACACAACTGTACTATTTTGATACGAACCTCCTACCTATGATTATCATATTAGAGAGTCAAGTCGATTTTTCTCATTCAGTCCACGTTTTATGCAAAAAAATGTCCTACGTCTTGTCTATTGTCAAGTATTACGAAGCAAGAACAATTTCCTTCATCCTCATCCTTTAGTATACCTGGCAACTGCCTGATATTACACAGAAAGTACTATTTGTTTTATCTCGTCTATATTCTATTTGGAGATCTGGAGCCTTACAAATCCAAGGACTTTCTTGCACCAAATTATTCTTCTGCGTGAAAAAGCTGCACTCCTTTTTAACCTGTTCTTTTGTTGATACTGTGTAGACATAGCAATTTGTTTAAAACAGTTCATCGTTTACATGGAAGTGTTGTTATATTTTTAGACGCATATATTGTGTTGTATTACACAGCCAAGAAAATTCACCTTTTGTATAAAACATGTATGTTTTCAACTATTTGACCAGTGTTCCGCAGTCTTTCTTATAGACTGTTATTCTATATCTGGGAGATCATGGTAAGTGTTTGAATCCGGAGAGGTAAATTAATTACAACCCTATAATTTAAAATTTATTTTTTTGAAATTAAAGAGCACGTCGTAACAAGAAAACACAACGTCAATTCTGTATTACATCTCATGCGTTTAAATTTGAAATGCAACTGTATATCCAAGCAATTTACAAGAAACCTTGCAAAAGCAAACGAAACTTTATAACTCAGTTACAAATTAGTGAATAAGGATACAGCTAATATGTTCCGTCCAGGAGTTCTTCGTTCTCGCCGAAGTTATTTCTTAGAATTGTAATTAAAAAAGAAACAAACGTCAAAGTTTCAGAATCTTACGTACATACACCACAATAATTGTTAACAAACATATGTTTAAAACTTAGAACTTTCTTAGTTGAAACGTTAAAAGTGTTGTAATTTTAACATAGAAACTACAATAATATAGAAACAATGGAAATACTACACATCACACTAAAAAGACCACAGAACTATACAAACACACAATAACGCACCCACAGCATATATTTAATACACACAATTCAATACCCATACATAATTCGATATCATAATACATGACACACAAACAACCACCCCCAACCATAAGAGCAACACATCTCTAACTCTACAACTGACCCAGCGGGCCGGGGTTCGATTCCCCGCTTGGGACGAGTTGCCTGGGTGAGGTTTTTTCGGGGGTTTCCCCTCACTCCTATGGATGAATATCAGGTAACTTTATCAGGCATATGAAACCCCACTCATTCTTGCCACTTCCTTTCCCCCCTCATCATCCTTTTTTATCATTCTGGTTGTCTTTCTTGGTTTTCAGATAGTGCCTGCGACGGCCCTCCGAAGCTCCTGACGCTCTCCACCGGTCTCCATGGATACGTCAAAGCATGGTAGTTGATGACCCAACCAGCGGAACCCACTCCCCTCCCGACGAGAGGGGTGGCCTATACCTCAGACCGTTTGAGTAGGGAATGTGAGGGGGGCTGTTGGGGTGGAATGGTACACGGACTTAGAGGGATGGTGGGACTGGTCGTTAGGGTGTTGGGGGTTAGGCTGGTTCGGCATGGGTGCGGTCGTTGGGCTACAACTCATCCCAGGGGCGCACAATAGACCTCAGGTCGCGGTGCATAGGGATATTCCCCTCCTGGCCTCATGGAGAGAGAGAGAGAGAGAGAGAGAGAGAGAGAGAGAGAACTCTACAACTGACGAATACAAACGCCGGAAATTAAGATCAGCTAGAGCAGCAGTAGTTCGAAATACACTGAAGATGATACCACACCGGTATCGGAACGGGACCAGCTCTAGTTATGAAGAAATTTAACAGATTTAAATACATTGCTTTCTACTAGCACCATTCACAGTGAATAAATTTTAAGCTATAACATGACTTTCAATTAAAATTAAAATTATTAATCCTTTTGTCGCCATTAAGTTGAAGTTGAAATGCAGATGTCTTATTTTTTAAATGCTGACGAATTATTTATTTATTTTGATTGAAGCGGTATCCCAGAGTACTAATCAATAAACAAACTCAAAGAAAAACCTCCGCTTTATAAGCCGCTGAGTCTTAATTCACAGCGGCAATTACGAGTAAGTACATAAGTAACAGTGTCTGTATCCCCTACGGTGGCTAAGTGGTCAAACTTTCAGCTTGTCTCATAGGCGATCCGGATTCGAGTCCCGGTTATGCCACTGGCAGGGACACTTGTGGCGGAAAAGGACGCAGTTGCCGTTTTTCTCGGGGTTCTCCCGTTTATCCATATTAGGCATCTACATCATTCCGTCAACATTTCTCCATTTCGTCATAATTGCATGGCATTCCCCGAATGCCGGCTGGAGACGCTCGGAGGAGGGTGGACTAGGGACTGGGGGGTTGCCTGCTCTAAACCAGAATACGCAGCGAACCATAGTGTAATCAGCCGGTGTAGGCTTGGGAATGCGTCTAGCTTGAGTGTTAGCGCAATACAGTAGAGCGTCTCGTTTAGGCACCGTGAAAACGTAAACAAAGTGCAGGTAACTTGTGGGGGAGGTCAAGTCGTACGATAAACACGGGGATCCACAAGGTTTCAGTTACAATTAATTATACTAATTAACATTAATTGACATTATATTTTCCAGAAACTCACAAAATAAAGAACACAAATTGCATAACATTATCATATACACATTTCAACAAACAAGGAATTGTAATGTTGAAATCATTCAACGTAAGAAATCAAATTTTGCTACTTAATCTATATGATGATGTCTTCAAGTATCATTTTTACGATCATGAATTCCATTCTCTGTATGACTAACATAATATTACCGTCTTCTGTACTGTACCTCAATAAATTGAACTTTGAGAAGGGATATTATTATGTTTAGGAAATAGTGTTGTCACTTCAGACCAATATACTGTAGTTTTGTTAATTCGGCCACAGAAGACGGTGATATTATGTTAGTGATATACGTAGAGAATGAAATTTATGACCGTAAAAAATGTTGCTTGAAAGCAACATCATATAAGTAGCAAAATTTGATTTGTTGTATTGAATTATTTCAACATTACAATTCCTTGTTTGTTAAAATGTGTGTATGATAAAGTTATGCAATTTGTGTTCTTTTGTTTTGTGTGTCTTTGGAAAATATAATTTCAATTAATGTCCCACCATAAATGTTGTAACTAAAACATTGTGCATCCCTCGAGTTTATCGTACGGCTCGTCCTCTCCCACACGTTACCTGCACTTTGTTTACGTTTTCACTGTGCCTAAACGAGACGCTCTACTTTAGTTCGTGAAAGATTGCAGTGCGCCCCTCCTGAAATTCCATTCCATATCAACAGTAGCTGTAGCAGTAGCAGTAGATGGTGTAATTCCCTCGTTTCATACGGAATAACGCAATAAAGACAAAATATATAATGGAATTTATGCTCGACCAGGCCGAAATGTAGTAATTACACACCTAGTACACCTATTCATTATACTTCAGTTGTTCAGCCAATGACAAATCACCATTGTACCATTATAAAACCGCAAGTATCGATTATTCTCGGATATGCAATCGAAAGACAACTAGCGAAACGTCACGGAGGCTGGAAATCCAATACTGTCGCAGAAGGTTATGTTCTGTTACTATAATAATTAGCGTTAATTGTAAATAATATTCAAATGAATTCAATTTGTCATCTCGTTTTTCAATTCTAAATCAATTTCCAGGTTATATCAATATTAATGTTCATGTTATTCTCTAGATTATATCAAGATCAATGACATTCGTCCCTCGGAAAAAATCAATACTTTCGCGTCTGCGCACATCTCATAATTTAGAAGGTCAGTTCCGCTCATCACTTAGATAACCATAACATGAATACTTATGAATAATTTCAAGTTAGAAATATGGTCGAGCATAAAAAGTCGTATAAAACTTGCCTATAATGGTAATTAAGACGCTCGTATGAAAATTATGAAACTCGCTTGCGCTCGTTTCATAAACAAACATACTAGCGTCTTAATGGGCAGAGTATGGTTGCGTCCCACGATCAGGCAAGATGCAGCAGTTAAAAAAGGGTCGCTGTTTTGTGGGCATAGTTGCGCCCCGAAGAAATCAGGTAGCAGAATGGACATGGCGTAGTTGCGCCCCGATGAAATAGGTAGAGAAAAAAACATCAGGGGAACTCGAGTCTCGCAACCAACCAAACTTATTGATTTCTTTTTCGATTTAATATTCATTATCGATACCTTAAAATGAACACCATGAAGTTGACAGTACTTTATTAACTGTTTTTCTATTGTTTATGGAGTGATTATAGATAGCCTACCGTAAAAATGAATACCATGAAGTTGGCAGTACTTTATTAACTGACATATTCAAATGAGTTTCATGGGTCTCTCAGAAATGTCTTCCGTAGCTTTCCTTTTAACACTGTTCGATACACTTTTTTTTATCAATGTGTAAGTCCGCAGCGTGTTATGAAAATTAATTTAAAATAACACTTTTTTGTCTATCATACACAATAAATGAAATGCATTTTTTGTTTGTAAACCGATACCACTATAATATTTTTAAGTAATTTATTTATTTTATGACAATCACTTTTGTGTGTATTATACCCATTGGGGCGCAATTATGCCATGTCCATTCTGCTACCTGATTTCTTTGGGGCGCAACTATACCATACCGGTCTTAATTACTATCATTATAGGCTCGTTGCATAATGTACTATTGTGCGAGATCGTGCGTATTTGCTTGTTTTCCGCACAGAACCAATACGCGGCAAGTATGAAATACCACATTCAGTATTCCCAACGTAGCACACATAACAATTTCCCTCTTTTTACCGCTTAAGCGCGACATTCATTTTACTGCTTTAGGCTTTTAACATATTTTTACAGACGTTTAACATAGTAATAATTATAAATTGGAAACTTACCACTGCAATTTCACCTAAATTGCAATGTTAATTATTGTTTTTAAATATTTGCAAAAATTAAGTAAAGTCTACTATTCCACGAAACTTATTGCATTCCTGATACAACTAACATTAAGGAAGCCGTGAAAAAATCAACAAGATTCCAGATGCCGATGTTATTACTGCAATATGTTATATAAATAATATTGTTAAAATATTAAAATGAAAAAATAAATTATTACATAACCTTACCATTTGCTTTAAGTTCGCATTTATAGACTGGGGGGAAAAAAAAGACAGACGTATATCACGGCCTGCTGGAGTATAGTAAACACAGAAAACATTTTATAGCAACAATGTTGAAGAAAGATATTTTGGTTTTCCGAAGTTGCGGTCATTAAACAGAAACCAACATGGAGATTTCATTGCAACTAATTAGAAATTCTTCTTTCAGGTATGTAATAAACGATATTCGCACAAAATAATTTGCGATACACGAGCGGTATGTTTGTTTTCATGTTCTCGGAAATTAAAAAAGCTCAACTCATGAAAACGTCAACATACCGCTCTTGTAACGTATATTACTATTCTATTACGAAGATATAAATATACAATTTACGTTCCGAGAATAGAATCCACATTAGCAGAATTTATAGAAAGGTTATGCTAATCCTTGAGACACAGCAGAGCGTGATATTCAGTATTAGCTAGCACTAATTTATATTATAATTGTCCCAGATAACAACTCAGTGACTTTTACTAGAACATTCTATAATTTTGCAGTACACAGCCAGACGAAAGAAAGTCCACGCCAATTACAAGCAATGTACTGCCATGAACACGCTGCTGCCCATGTATTCAAAGTGACTTTAACGGCAATATGCAGAATGAGGCACTTGGCAATTTCAAGAGATGTTTGTCGTTTAATGCTTTACACATCCAATACAATAGGATATTTGCATTTTAATGACTGGTTAAAACGGTCAAAACAAAACACTTGCCAATAAAACTAACATTATTGAAACAGTAACAGTGTCGTTCAACGAGGCAATGCAAGTAAAATGCTGATTAAAACTGTTCATTAAACTGTACTAGTTATTCGCTCCCTCGCCTCGTTACCAATTTTGTTATTTTATATCGTCGAATGTAAACGTTCAAAATTGGTGGTTCAGTTAATCTAAATATAGTTTGTTTTCGAGATCATGCATATAATTCGATTTTGTTTCATATGATCTTCGTGACTTGTTACACATTTCTAATTTTTGTCGTACTTACTTACTCACTGGCTTTTAAGGAACCCTGAGGTTCATTGCCGCTCTCACATAAGCCCGCCATTGGTCCATATCCTGAGCAAGATTAATCTATTCTCTACCATCATATCCCACCTCCCTCAAATCCATTTTAATATTATCTTCCCATCTACGTCTCGGCCTCCCTAAAGATCTTTTTCCCTCTGGCCTCCCAACTAACACTCTGTATGTATTTCTAGATTCGCCCATACGTGCTACATGCCCTGCCAATCTCAAACGTCTGGATATAATGTTCCTAATTATGTCGGGTAAAGAATACAATGCGTGCAGTTCTGTGTAGTGTAAATTCATCCCTCTTAGCCCCAAATATTTTCCTAAGCACCTTATTCTCAAACACCCTTAACCTATATTCCTCTCTCAAAGTGAGAGTCCAAGTTTCACAACCGTATAGAGCAACCGGTAATATAACTGCTTTATAAATTCTAACTTTCAGATTTTTTGACAGCAGACTGGATGACAAAAGCTTCTCAACCGAATAACAGGCATTTCCCATATTTATTCTGTGTTTAATTTCCTCCGGAGTATCATTTATATTTGTTACTGTTGCTCCAAGATATTTTAACTACTCCACCTCTTCAAAAGATAAATTTCGAATTTTTATATTTCCATTTCGTACAATATTCTCGTCACGAGACATAATCATATACTTTGTCTTTTCGGGATTTACTTCCAAACCTATCTCTTTACTTGCTTCCAGTAAAATCCACGTTTTTTCCCTAATCGTTTGTGGATTTTCTCCTAACATATTCACGTCATCTGCATAGACAAGCAGCTGTCTACGTAGCAATACAAAAATAAAATAAAATTTACAAATTCCAACACCTATAAATCAATGTATCATTTCCTATCATTGTAACGACTAAAAGCCTTCAGCTTCGGAGTACTGGGGCAAGGGCGCGTGCCGTCACAAAGTTGAAATCTCAGCGACGGCAGAGCTATACTTCTGATGGAGGTTGTGAGAATTTTTCTCGGCGTTTCCATTTTCCACTGATCATTCCACCACATTTCCTATTTCATTATAGTCCCCGTTTCGAAAAATATGGCATCTCCTATGTTTGCATGACGACAGACCTTAGAAAAAACTGATAAGCCATGTCCTATAGCTTTTACAGGAGAGCAAGTTGAAAGTTTCAAAACCCATAACAGTCTATTGATTTTTAGGTATTATTCTTCAAATTTTTTTGAACTAATGAGATTGCTATTCTGTACAGTTAAACTACGCAGTGTTTCTCAGCTAGTGACCCAACCAATTCCCCTTTCTTTCCTGATCAGTTTCAGCATCAGTCTTTCTTTACTCACTTTCTCACACAGCTTCATTTCTTATTCTGTCTGTCCACTTCACACGCTCCAGTCTTCTCCATATCCATATTTCAAATGCTTCTAGCAGCTTCTCTTCACTTCGTCGTAATGTCCATGTTTCTGCCCCATACAATGCCACACTCCACACAAAACACTTCATTTTCTCTTCCTATAGTTCTTTTTCCTAAGGTCCACAGAAGACGTTACTTTTCTATTAAAAGCTTCACATCCGGAATGTTTTACAGTAGGAAAGCTGTGGGGAATGATTAAGCAGCATGTCTCGAAACACAGATACCAGATAATTGAAGATTTGAAGCAAGCTGTTAGGGAGGCATTCAGAAAAATCACACCGCTTTTGCTGCGGAAAATTTCACACAGGACATGGCGCCGCATCATTTTGTGCCGCGACAATCATGGTCCCATACTGATGTTCTGGATCACTAAACAAGCTGGAACGTAAAGTATCAACCACTGTCACACATCTGCTATGACATGTTCAGAATGGGTGCACATCAACATACAAATAAGGGGGAGGGTGACAAGACTTTCGTACAGTGACGTGCAGTCCACCCAAGCAACCCCAGCACGGCTTGGGCAACACTGACTGATTATAAGAATCACGATATCTACGTAAATCCATGATTAAACTTTCTGTTTATTTAATCATAAAGTCCTGAAACGTTTCTAAATGCGTTTTGTTAACTGTAAGTCGCGTGATGGGGCATATACAATGCGTATACTGCGTTTCCGAGCTGGCACCAGCAGTGCTGAATGCAGGTTAGCATGGAGGTTGCCACGTCATCATAACTTCTAACCAATGAGGGACGCCTCACGAGACTGTAGTATATGTATATACTCCAAGCAGCCGGTAGCTTGCCTGGGCTGGCTGTGCGCGCGAAGTCGAATGAGTGTAAAACGTACTGTTTCTCTCGCGTTTGTTTGTACCGGTACTTTGTAGTTATATTGTTTATGTGTATATAAGTGCAATAAAAAGTTTTGATTATGTCTGGTGATAATAATAGGCCTAATTTAATTCAGCAACAAAAGCTAAATACAGTAATTTAACTAAAGCAATAATGGACCATGATGTTGCTATTCCACATACAGTATTCGTGCTTCTAACGCACCACTCGCGACTTTTGGAACTGTGCATATTGAAACTGAGCTAAGTCACCAAACACAACAAAGGCTTATAAACGCCATTTGTTTACTTGCAAAACTGGTACTTTTATTTAGAGGAAAAGGTAAGTGGAAAATGTCCAACAACCGCGGTAATTATTTAGAACTTTTGGACTACACCGGCCAGTACGACCCACTTCTAAAAAATCACTTGGATACATGTACAGTATTCAAATATGTATCAAGTCGTATTCAAAATGATTTAATTGAATCTGTTGCCAGTGCACTTAATAAGGAAATTAAACAGCAATTACAGAAATCTGATTTTTTTGCCATATTAGTTGATGAGACAACTGACGTATCGAATAAATCACAATTTTCTCTCGTTAATCGATATACGATTGAAGGAAGGGTGGTAGAGCGGTTTGTGTGCTTCCTTGATGTGAGGACAAAACAGCGGCAGCACATTCTGATCTTATTTTTAAGAGATATTCAAGACTTTTCAAACTACAGTAAGAAACTTGTCGCAAAGAGCTACGGTGGAAGTGCAGTGATGTCCTCTTCATTACATGGTGTCAAGCTAATATTAAGGCGTCTTTTCCACAAGCTCTCTTTGTTCACTGTTTAAATTTGGCACTGTCGCAAAGTGCTTCAAGTATTCCTAAATGCCGTAAATTTTTTGCTACTCTTTCTGGGTTTGCAGCGTTTTTCTCCAAATCATCAAAGCGCACAAAATTTCTTAATGAATTTCTGGATCGACGATTACCACATGTTTCCCCAACAAGATGGAATTGCTCGTCACGACTTACCAATACTTAGAGTAGTCTTTTATAATAGTATTTTTAATTTTAGGCAGTAGTTGCAGTAGGCCTAATCTTATAGATTTTGTAAAAAAAATTGGTACCAAATACCAACGTGTACTCGTATTTTTATAATTAGTCATATTATAAGTATTTGAATCAAATATAAATAGTAAGAAGGAAAAGAAAACTTGACTACGCGGCTGCCTGGGTAATCTCTTGGGCCACCGCACGTCACTGCTTTCGGATCTAAAACATAACAACGACGCCATCTTCTCATATTCTGTCGTATACATCAGCGCTCCACGATTGCGTACTGTTTGCAAATCACATAAGCATAAGCATGAAAGTTTGTAGTTTGTAAACTTTCATGTTAACGTCTAACGGTAATGTTTATGACTAAAGATGAGGGATTTGTGCGGTTTGTCGTCAGGTTGCGTGTGCATAGACGTTATACAGCTGTATGCCCAGTGCCTGTGTTGACTTCCGACGTAAACAAACCACGCGAAGAGTACAGTCTAAAAATGAGAAATGCAACACTCCGTTAATGTCTAGCAGATGACAATATACAAATATGAGGAATATGTAGAAACATTAGTATAGTTAGAAGAAGGAACTTACCTTTATGATTCATCCATAGCTTCAGAGCCATCACAAGCCGAATTGCACTGCACTACTACAGACTCTTAAACTATCGAATGTCAAACGTCTTCGTCGATCACTCAAACAGTTTTTGAACTGCGAAAAGCTTCTTTGAACGTCACAGGACGTTAATTATACTATCCTATCGTCTGATGATTTTGCATTATTCAGCCTGTTACAAATTGTTAAATAGATCTTATTTTTCTATTATTTATTCTTTATTCGCTGTGTGCAAGGTCTTGCAGGTCCTTTCTTGATTTTTTCTGACACCTCTTTTATTATTGCTATGCCCTTGGATATTTCCAAACCAGGTAGTCTTTACGGAGAGTTGTCTGATTCGGAACGCGCTGCTTGGTATATTTTTCTAAAAATCCTCGAACGGAATATTTGTTTTAATCATCATCGCACATAAATCCTTAACAAATTCTGATTTCGCATTTCATACTAATTTTGATGTTGAGGAAATCACCACCTTTAAAGCGCGTGCAACATTGTCTTTATGTTTTCTGCTGATACAATGTCTTTTTACGTAATACTTCATATATAATATTGTAATTTCATACTCACATACTGTACATACAATTCTGTTTGCTTGGATGAGCAACATATCGCTGCTGTATCTCCGTAACAAAGCATTTAATTTCACATCCTTTGTTTGCTTAGTTTCCGTCATTGTAGTTAACTACTGCTCCGTTGACCACTGCAGTGCATTGGACTATAAAGGCCTGTGTTCGTTTCATGTTATAAGACGGCAAGTAGGCAAATGGATAGCGTGTACTGTAGTTGCATTTCTTTTGGTTGCACTGGTCGTAGTCGTTCACCTGTCTGTCCACCTATGCTCCCTGTCGAGTCAACGTGTTTTTCGTGCTGCGCACAAACCCCTCATCTTTATTTATGACAATGTTTATGTGAATCATTGTGAGTGATCCCATTTGATGACCTGGCCGCAAACTTCTGTGTTTATGTTACGGTTACGTTTAATTTTCATTGTGAATGGGCCTTTATTGTATATCGTCCGTTCAATTTTCTCTCAAGTCAATACAGTACAAATGATTTAAAGGAAAATATCTGCGACTTTAAAAATGTTAACTGTAAACGCTCATTCGCATTGAAAATTAAACATAACGTAAGCGTTAACTTAAGAATGTAAACGTTACGGTAAAATCAAGAAGCCATACCATCATTTACGAAGGGAACATAAACATAACAGCAAACATACTTGGTAACCATGGAAACATAACGACGCCATTTCCTCATATTCTGTCGTATACTTCAGCGCTCCACGATTGTGTTCTGTTTGCAAATCACGTAAGCATAAGCATGAAATTGAATTTACACAAGTAAGGTCAAATTCAACAGTGTTCATAAATGAGATATTAAGCATACAGAGAAATAATTTATTACAGTTGTATGACCACTTTTTGATAATTAAATTAAAATTAATATAATCAGTTAAAAACCAGACATGTTTCGGAGGAATGCTCCTCCATCTTCAATGGCAATACCACGACGCTGGTTCAGATGTTCGACCGCGTATCGTGGCTTAAAGGAGACTCCGTTAAGCATTTCTCCGAAACATGTCTGGTTTTTAACTGATTATATTAATTTTAATTTAATTATCAAAAAGTGTTCATACAACTGTAATAAATTATTTCTCTGTATGCTTAATAAGCATGAAAGTTTGGAGTTTGCAAATTTCCATGTTAACGTTTTACGGTAATATTAATGTCAGTGTTTATGTGAATCATTGTGAATGATCTCATTTGGTAGCCTGGCCGCAAACTTCTGTGTTTATGTTACGGTTATGTTTAATTTTCATTGTGAATGGGCCTTAACTGTTACTTAGCACATTGCATTAGCTTCGTAAGTTATGTTAGTTCCGAACTTTACAACACGCTTCTAAGCAATGTTGGCCAGCAGTAGTCGAGACGAGAATTTCAATCAACCAGTATAGAAAGTCTTAGCAAGCACTAAGCACTCAGCCCAATATACGCCAGGTACATTGATTAATTTGCACATTTTCTAGATAACACTGACGCTAATCACAACGCCAGGGATTAGAAGACATAAGCCCAAACTCTAACAAAGCCTGAATCAATATCGCAGAGCAGGTGGGGCCTGCAAAGGGTTACTGAACACCGATAATGGAAGTCGGTCGAGAAGTCGAGAGAGATTGCAACGATCGATCAACATGAAGGAGGGAGGGAAAAAACCACGCACAAAGCAAACAAGCGGATAACAGCCTCTAATAGACGCAATGCTTGTTATGGAGACTTAATTGACAGGTAAGGCTCGACAGGGCGATGAACGGGCCATGTCGTGTACTATGTGATGGGCGTAACCCATACATCCAATATTGACTTTATATTAGTTATTGAATTGCACACATGATGACCATAGCAACTCCATAGTACTATCAAAAAATTCACATATGGTGGAATAATTCACTCATTAAGAGATAGAGTCTACAGCAACATTCCGCACTAAGGGCACCCACAACCACATTTGCAACGTAACGTCCAACGGAGTCCATGCTTTCATCAATAGAAAGAAACCCATATCTTCTCATTTTGAAATTTACACTTCACTTCACGCAGACATCTCATATGCATATTGCACATACTTCTTCCGCAGTGTTGCTTCTTTAGGAATTTGTCTTCCAGTGTACTTTTCTGAAAAGTCACGGAGTTTCGCGTTTTATAATTGGTTTAACGGAATATTTGAAGCAATAAACGCGTCACACATATCTTCGAAATGTTCTTTCAAGTAGTTGTGAAGTAGTTTCCTGCTGTACCTTGCTTAAATTCTGTTGTCTGTTACATGCGAGTTTATGCTTATTGCTATTTATATGCTTCTTAACGTTGCATGCCATGTCGGCTGCCAATTTCACGTGACACAATTCACAAAACAGTTCATTACCATGGATGGAAAACACATTTTCTCCATAGTGACGAACATATTTCCTCAGTGCTTCTATCTTGCGTACTTTTGGTCTCGGCATTCTGAAGACCCGTGTCGATTGCTTTTGACTGCGTTGTACTAAGCTACGCCGTCAGTACTCCCACCTTCACAGCGATGCGTGCGGGAGTCCTCGGTTCATAAACATTAGCTATACTACATCTGGGGTCTGTACTCCGAAAGCTAACATATACAAACGGAAAAAAATTATGAATATAATCCAATATACACAGACTTCAACGTATGGTTCTACAGTCAATTCGAAATGTCAGCATTCAAACTTGGCACCTGGATTTCTGTCTCTTCATGCAATCGCTTGTACAGCCAATATTGGTCTCCTATATTAGAGAATGTTTATCCGATTCATTAGCCGATATAGTGCGAGAATTTCATGTAGGCTACACTTGGTCAAAAAACGAAACTGACCGGTCTCTTCAGCTGTGAATTTGATCGAAGTCCCTGTTCGAGTGAATGGCCAGTTCACAAGAGGAAATTTCTGCTCGCAGTTTTCGCACACGTAATAATACATTTAATTTAACAAATATTAAGTCAAAGAGAATTTCAACAGTGAAGAAACGCACCACCAGTAAGGAGTTGTCCATTTGCGATTTATTTAGCTCACAGCTTTTGTATTTTTGTATTCGTTCAGGCTTCTAAAAGTAACAGTTTAATGTGTTTTGATGCGTACGTCGTTATTTTCTAAATATTTCTTGCTCGTATTTAAACTCTTTCATGAGACTAATAAACATTTCAGTGCCACGAAATCAGATGTGTAGTGCTGCAATGATTTACATCACCATTAAGGTATTTTCCAGGTGCGTTCGCATTTCCACCAGTGAGTAAAACATTCAAAGAAAACCAATGGGGGAAATCTGGCCCTGAATATTAAAAAATACATATATTTTTTGTTTTTATTTTATAAATATTTATAAGCTTTCTAGTTTCATAACCTGTATTGCTTCTTTATGTGGAACACACCACAAGGGCGTCACGTAACGTTTTAACTATCAGCACAAGTGATTTTTTGCCCTTTAAAATACTTACACTTTTGACCAAAGATTTTGAAAATCTAAATTACTTCCTTACTTACAAATGGCTTCTAAGGAACCCGCAGGTTCATTGCCGCCCTCCGTCCCTATTCTGAGCAAGATTAATCCACTCTCTATTATTATATCTCACCTACCTCAAATCCATTTTAATATTATCCTCCCATCTACATCTCGAACTCCCCAAAGATCTTTTTCCCTCCGATCTCCCAACTAACACTCTATATACATTTCTGGATTCGCCCATACGTGCTACATGCCCTGCCCATCTCAAACATCTGGATTTAATGTTCCTAATTATGTCAAGTGAAAAATACAATGCGTGCAGTTCTGCGTTGTGTAAATTTCTCCATTCTCCTGTAACTTCATCCCTCTTAGCCCCAAATATTTTCCTAAGAACCTTATTCTCTAACACCCTTAATCTCTGTTCCTCTCTCAAAGTGAGAATCCAAGTTTCACAACCATACAGAAGAACCGGTAATATAACTGTTTTATAAATTCGAACTTTCAAATTTTTTGACAACAGACTAGATGACAAAAGCTTCTCAACCGAATAATAACACGCATTTCCATATTTATTCTGCGTTTAATTTCTTCCCGAGTGCCATTTATATTTGTTACTGTTGCTCCTAGATATTCGAATTTTTCCACCTCTTCGAAAGATAGATCTAAAATTTTTATGTTTCTATTTCGTACAATATTCTGGTCACGAGACATAATCATATACTTTATCTTTTCGGGATTTACTTCCAAACCTATCACTTGACTTGCTTCGAGTAAAATTTCCGAGTTTTGCTTAATCGTTTGTGGATTTTCTCCTAACATATTCACGTCATCCGCATAGACAAGCAAATGATGTAACCCGTTCAATTCCAAACCCGTCTGTTATCCTGAACTTTCCTAATGGCATATTCTAGAGCAAAGTAAAAAGTAAAGGTGATAGTGCATCTCCTTGCTTTAGCGCGCAGTGAAATTGGAAAAGCATCAGATAGTAACTGGCCTATACGGACTCTGCTGTAAGTTTCACTGGGACACATTTTATTTAATCGAACTAGTTTCTTGGGAATACCAAATTCAATAAGAATATTATATAAAACTTCTCTCTTAACCGAGTCATATGCCTTTTTGAAATCTATGAATAACTGACGGACTGTACCCTTATACGCCCATGTTTTCTTCAATATCTGTCGAATACAAAAAATCTTATCAATAGTTGTTAGTTAACAAATTCAAAAGAACAGGAAGTTTTCTTAATGAAATGCGTTTCGGCAGACCAAAGACTTCTGCAAATAATGTTCTACTTCTTCAGCATGCGACCGAACGCAGTCCAGGCGCGTCGTCTCGCTGCCTGTATTACTCTCCACAAACGTGCTTGCCATCTGCAAGTGCTACATCATTTAGAACAGGAAGATTATATTGTCTGTCAGGCTATGTAGCATGATCTACTTGAGGCTGTTGCTAATGAGAATCTAATGAACCATATCCTTGTAAGTGATGAGGCTACATTTCATACTTGTGATCGTTGGAGTAGGCATAACTGTGGAATATGGGCCGACGAGCAATCTAATGCTACTTACGAATGGCGAAGGGATATATCCAGAATTACTGGTCCGTACATCATTTTTCAGGAATCCACAGTCATTGGAGTCACATACTCGGAACATGCTTCAACAATTCCTAGAACCACAGCTTACTCATGATGGTGTTTTACAATCTGTTGTCTTTCAGCAAGATGGTGCTCCACCCCACTTCGCTATTGTTGTGTGTCACTATCGGAATGAGACCTTTCCGGATCAATGGATCGGCAGAGCTGCGCCAAGACAGTGGGAGTCACGTTCACCAGACTTAACTCTCACTTAATTTTTTTGCTTGGGGTTTTATTAAGTCCCATGTGTACAAGACAAAGATTCGAGACCTTCTTCATTTACGGCAACGCATTTACGAAGCAGTAGGAGCTATTACACCACGCATGCTTCCTAATTCTTTTAGAGCGATAGTACAACGCTCGGAGCAGTTCTTCGAAATTGAAGGGGACAGACTGAACTGTACTGAATATTGTACATAGACTTCTGACAAATAACATACTAACGTTGGACCATGCTTTCAATAAAATGGATGGAGACTTTTGGACCACTCGGTATTGCATTTTAACTGAGATGCGTGTCAACAGCAGCACGTGACCTTTAAAAGGTCAGTGCATTCCTTTAAATACACTTTTCCGCATTTACTTTTCCTCACATTTTGTAACATTCACAATGTTGCACACAATGCAATTTTTTGTGCAGTTTTTTTTTTAATTTCCAACATAATCTCTGAACATTTTATATTTTTCAAGATATTCATTTAGTAACGCATATAAAAAATGTGAGAAATAATAATATTTAAAATTTAGGATTTTAAAGAAAACAGGGATGCTAAAAATAGCAATTTCTTCTTCATTATTATTAGTAGTAGTAGTAGTAGTAGTAGTAGTAGTAGTATTATTATTATTATTAATATTATTATATGTAACAGTACTTTTATTTTGACAACACGACTAATCCTTCATCGCGTGGAGCATTTAGCTCATTTAATTTTTTTTTACGCTAAAGATTGGTGTAAACCTATGTCCGTAATATTGCAGATATAGTATATTAATAATTTTGGTAGAGTGTGTTTTAGTATCTATTAGCAGTAAGTGGCTAAACGTTTTCATTCAATGTGTGCTATAATAAGTGAATACAGTGTACCTAATTACAGGTACAAATCTCGGATTATATCTCTGCCAGTGAATGACAGACAGTTGGGATTCGAGCGCTTGTCATGGTTGAAGGCGTTGAGTACTAATACAGCAAAACAAAAGACATCTGGTCGCCTTACTCCCAACAAAACTGTTTTCCTGTTAGTAATGTGTGTATCGGAAATCGGTTCGGATCTGCAATATTGCCAGAGTTACTTATTATTATTATTATTATTATTATTATTATTATTATTATTATTATTATTATTATTATTATTAGTAGTAGTAGTAGTAGTAGTAGTAGTAGTAATAGTTTCTTAATGTGTATTCACTTGTTTTCATTGAAGTTTAATGATTCTATAATCAATTTATCAGCCATCAGATAAATAAATAAATATATTACTATTATTATTATTATTATTATTATTATTATTATTATTATTATTATTATGTTATAGAAGTCTAGCTCATAGTAGTTAGTGCTTTATTATTTTTATTTTAGTAGGTTATTTTACGACGCTTTATCAACATCTTAGGTTATTTAGCGTCTGAATGAGATGAAGGTGATAATGCCGGTGAAATGAGTCCGGGGCCCAGCACCGAAAGTTACCCAGCATTTGCTGATATTGAGTTGAGAGAAAACCCCGGACCGGGAATCGAACCCGGGCCACCTGGTTTCGCGGCCAAACGCGCTAACCGTTACTCCGCAGGTGTAAACAGTGCTTTAGTTTCGTAATTATTAATAATTCAAAATGTTGTAAATTGTGTACTGGCAGTAATTTTAATTTCCAATTTTTCACCGATCGTGTCCAAAGTTAAAAACAGAAAAACAGAGTGGTCAGAGTCGGGAGCTGGTAGCGAATGTATTAAAGTTTATAAAGGATTACGCAAATCGTGGTGACCAGTATTCCTGTCGCTAAATCATAACAGAGAACAGCGGCTGCCACAAACATACTGTATCAGAGAGAACGGTGCGTATGATAAAACAAGAACTATCCGCCATCGAGAAAGGAGAATCCAGTTCGTTCACAACACCACATTGCACGGCAGCACTCATTGTTGCAAAGAGAATATGAACTGACTTAAAGACAATAACATACATTCGGTGAAGTCATTTTCATTGTTGCGGTTATAGAAATAATATTATCGCCGCGGCCTCATGCTTAACATGTCGGCATGTTGCGGTGCGCTTTTAAAACATAATGTATCCGACCGATTGTTGCTCTGTAGGTTTCACTCTAAGCGTCACGTTGTTATGTCTAGGCCTACTTCCTCGATAAGAATAAGCACTAGTTTGTTATATTGTTAAATGGCTATTATTATTATTATTATTATTATTATTATTATTATTATTATTATTATTATTATTATTATTACTATTATTATTATTGTTTCATATACGAGTACGTTGACATTCTTAACTCTTAATAATAACTCTTTAATAATAATTTTAATCACATACCTTAATGTTCGTCCTCAGCACAAGACATTGCAACCTCGGTTTTTGTCCACGTGGATTAGACAAATAGGTGTCAATTAATAATTGAAGCAGCTTATTGGTTGCAATATTGAAATTGATGCGAGTGATTGGAGCGGCGACATAAGAAATTGAAAACAATAATGCAATTAAATTTTAAAGACCTGCCGAATGTTATGCACGAGGCCGCTCAAAGACCTGCCGAATATTAAGCATGAGAGCGCGGCGATAATACCTGTAGGCAATATTTAATAATAAATTAATAAATAATAGATAAATAATCAAATAAAGGCAAAAGAAAGCACTTATTTTGTAAATTAGTTATTTATATTAAAAAAGGCTAAAAAGGGCAACATAAAACTGTGACGTTTCAATCACAAAGACATAATTCGTACAGATTTACTTTCAAAATGAAGATATATTTAACACATTTAAAAAGGCATTCTGCCAAAGTTCCATTCTCTGGTCATTTGTTTTCGCCTAAACTTCACAGTCGGCAACCACAGAGTTATAACCTCCATTTCCTAACTGTAAGTAAACCTCGTATAGCTACCACACATTGCTATGTTACACACGGTCTTTGATCCAGGTCGTGGTGGAATTTGTGGTGGACTAAGTAGACGTTACAGAGGGTTTTTCTCGGGATACTCCCGTCTCCCTCTTATTACACCAACACTCACCACCTCTCCCTCATTTCATTTATCATCCGCAAAAATAAAAACAGGGCTGGGGTGACATTTTGGGGTAGTGGGGTTATACAGGTTCCTGATGTTGATAAAGGAAGCACTTGGGGCTCCGTGACCCTGGGGCGGACGTGACCGTACCTCTCTGTATCGGGGACTAACAAAGAATGGCCCACCTATCAGCAGACGATGATACAAAGGGCTTAGGGCTCCGGGCCCTTGGGGCTTAACAGGCTATTCGTACGAGAAACGTGACTTGGCTCTATCAGAGGATGAGGCAAGATGGTCCAGCTGTCAGCGTCATATTCACGAATGCCACCCAAGCCACATGTCGAGCTTCGACAATCATCGCATACTCAAGGCAGGGTTAAAGCATGCTAAATGTAAGAGTCCCTGACTGATCTTTTCTTTCCGCGCACCTCTCTTCCAGTTACCAACATAACTTGCGCTTGTTTGAGGGTAGTAGTGATAATTGCGATGCAATGTTTAAAGTGGTGGTGGTGGTGGTGGTGGTGGTGGTGGTGGTGGTGGTGGTGGTGGTGGTGGTGGTGGTGGTGACGTGATGATAAAAATTTTGGCGATAGTTTTGGTGGGATGATGTGGCAGTGGCGATAAAAGCCTAGATCATATATAACAGATAGCTCATGCATATGTTAAAATCGGCAGCACTTTGAAGAGAACAACCGCTAGGATCGCCACCCGTCCGGCGTAAACGAACACGAAATGGCAGTGCAGTTGCTAATGCAATTCAAAAGGGAGTTATGACGTGACTCCTTATATACAAACTATAGTCCCGTCGCTCTAATTTCCGGCAGCCAATCGCGTTGCAGGTCGGCTACATTTAAACGTGTGCGTCTTGTGATTCGCTGAAGAAGACGTCATGCATTTCCTAAGGCTGGATAAATACTTAATATAATCGCCCGCCATTTTGGCTCTTTCGTTGGCGTTCGCAGAAAGCACACGAAGACGTTATTTGCCGCTCAATTACAGTGCGTTTGATTTATTATCATAGGAGCTACGACATGATAATGTTTAACGGTGTGGCAAATAGATTCCTCGTATGGTAGCTCGGCAACGAAAGAACAAAAATGGCGAACGATACTACCTACCTATACTTTATAGAGCCTTCACTTCCTAAGACGTAAGCAAAGGGGAGGAGTCACGCCGGGAATAACGTCGCGACTATAGATGGCAGCGCAGTAAACATGACAAAAGTTGTTACCGTCAAAGCCTATAAAGCCGAGCAATCTGGGTATATATGATCTAGAATAAAAGGTATGGTGATAGAGATTTATCTATGGTGACAGTTGTGATTGTGATTTGATAGTGGTTATGATTCGATTGTTGTGATGTCTGCAGTGAGCTATGATAAACAGATAACGAAAGCTGTATTGGTGATGAAACATGAAGTGACTGTATGAAGATATTACACATATTTTCAATAAGTTATTATTGAATTATGTTTTATGAAATTTGTATAAGCAGACTAGACATTCAAGATATTTGCAAAGGATTATAATATAACCTATGCATCGAGCAATGTCAGCTTACTGGCAAGCCAATCTAATCGCAATGCAATTCTATTCTAGAAAAAATTCTAGATATTGTATATCTTTACCCAGTTATAAGAGGTTTTTTTAATAAGTCGAATCCTTTCCTTTATAAATTGAATATATCTAATGGTCCATGCCTGTGGAGTAACGGTTAGCACGTCTAGCCGCGAAACCAGGTGGCCCGGGTTCGATTCCCGGTCGGGACAAGTTACCTGGTTGAGGTTTTTTCCGGGGTTTTCCCTCAACCCAATATGAGCAAATGCTGGGTGTTGGACCCCGGACTCATTTCACCGGCATTATCACCTTCATCTCATTCAGACGCTAAATAAGCAAAGCTGTTGATAAAGCGTCGTAAAATAACCTACTAAAATAAAAAAAAACATATCTAATGCATTAATTTTTATAAAAAAAATATGGCATGTCTACTAAACGTATTTGGGCCTCTTGAGCATTCATGAACTGGTAGCAGTCTTACACGCGGAATTATAACATTTTGTACTGACAATAAATTATTAATTTCAATACAAGGAAAGAGATGTGTGTACTTAAACAAGTATTTCACGTAATAGCTGCTATACGTTCACACGAGAACATAAATACATCATCTTAGATAATCGCGAAAAATAAATTCTGCGTAAGCAAACTTGTTCCACTCATGCCCGCACACGCGGAGATAAAATCACGACTCCACTCCATCCCTTTCACTCGTGCTCCATTTCCGGAAGCCCAGCAAACGGTGCGGTGGAAATTGGGGGTGGGTGGGTATAAGGAGAAAAAAGGAAATAGATGAAGACATACACAATCAGCACACGAGATCGTCTCCTCCAATAGAAGCAAGTGCCGTGGAGACACGGAAGTAGCACAAATAAGCTCTATACTATTTCTGTCCCTAAAAGACGGACGGAGTTAAATTTCTCTCGAGCATTATTCAGAAGGGCATTGTTTCACCTTCGTAAAAATTAAGTGCTCGAAAAAGAAATGTAATCTGCGTGCCTTCCTGGAGAATTACGTATTGTTAATGGCTTTTCTAGTCAGCGTTTGCCGCAAATTGACAAGTGCGAGAAGGCATGGCCACGTCAAGAGAATGCAGGGAAACAAGGTACTTAACAGTCATAAAATGGAACCCATAGGGGAAAACCAATACATACATACATGCATACATACACACACACGCATGCATGGATACATACATCACCGGCATAGCTCAGTCAGTTAAGGGTCATTTCTATAGACTCTATTTTACAGAGTTCCCCACAACCTGCGGGAAATAACCCTGTATAAATAATTCTGTCAACAAGAACCTCCCTTATAACTAACGCCGTGACATCGGTATATCTGTATTAGTTTCAGGTCGATTGAAAGTGAACACAAGACGCAGGACGTGTTTCAAGTACAGGCAGCGGAAGCGAATTTGACACACGTCTAAGCAAGCATTTTCGGTGTTCTGTATACGATTATTGCGTAAGTTATTATAAGCTCAAGACAATACAATTATTGTGTATAAGGGTAAAAGGAGTCATACAGATGTTTAACGGAAACGATCCAGCTTCCATAAGTAATGCCCAAACTCTTCTTGGTGACCCAAATATTAAAACAAAAAAAAAAAACAGTGTGAATATCTTTCATCTAATTTTGGATTTATCCCCTCTACAATCGAATGTCTGGAAAAGACTGGTGTGAAATTGCTGGAACAAATTTCGATAGTAAATAATCTCATCTCAAAAGTGAATGATCTGCAAGATGATATAAGCAAAAAGCTGTGTACGAAAATGAACACAGTAATACAAAAAAACGGTGGTTTCAATCCATTATGCAAAATGGCAAAAGTTTTGTCAGAGAAAAACGCGATTGTTATCAACTTGATGTAGAAATGGATGATGTGAAATACTGTATTTTACATATGCGCCCTTGGTTTCAGTCGATGTTGAACGCAGTTTTCCCACATACAAAGTTATACTATCCGACACTGTGCGGTCATTTTCATTTGAAACTTTGAAAATGAATGTTGTTGTTTATTGCAGCAGGAACCGAAACCAGGCAAACAACATGCAAGAAAAGTAAGGAACGGAATAGATGTGATAAATAAATTAATGTAAAGTTAAATATAGGGGAAGCAAAATTGTACGCCATATACGTTTTCAGCATTCTAAAACTGTAATGCAAAACTCTATAATATATATATAAACATCTTTTCAGATTTATGTTTTACCACATTTGTAACAATTTGAGTATGATTTCCAACAATTATTCTCAACCTCACCAGCATTTTAGACCTTTCCGCTATACAATGATTGTATTGTCTTGATTTTATAATACGGAATAGGTCTAATGGTAAAAAAGCACGAACGTGCTTGCTTAGTCGTGTGTCAAATTCGCTTCCGCTGCCTGTACTTGAAACATTTCGACTACATTCTGTCCGGCGTCGTGTGTTCCACCTTCAATCTAATATAAATATACCGATGTCACGGCCCTACTTATAACCTCCAAAGTAGCACCTGCAGCACGTCGCCAGATCTATCATGTGCGATTGCTATTTGTGGGGAACCCTAAAAAAATAGAGTCTATAGAAATAACCCATACACCATCAATGAACTGAAAGACACTATAAGAACAGAAATTAGAAGGATAACGAAACAAGAACTTTTGCGTGTGAATTCAACTTTCATCAAAAGATGTCGAGAGTGTTTGAATGCTAATGGACACCATTTTCAGCAACTATTGTAACACAGGTCAGTGAAATAAAATGAAGATTGTCTGCATGTCATTAATTGATTAAATATATATAAGGGCAATACGCCGGAGGTTACGGATATAAAATGCCGCGTTTTACCTCGCATTCTACAGGCTTGTTACTGCCCGAGTTCTTACGGGTAAGAGTGACGCGACCGCACTGCATATGAGGGATTCACAACCAGAGTGGACCAAGTCCATATGAATTAGTTCTAAGATTAAGGGCCGTATTCATTGACATTCTTAGCGTGAGCTTCCGGTGGATGATCAGCGAACTAACGTTTTTCTTATTCATAAACCAGTGTTAGCTATATGATATGATATGAATCCTGTACAAGTAACCAGTCGATAGTCGGGGCTACTTTAGCACTATCGTAGCGCGGGCTAGCGAAATGTCTATGAATAGCACTCAATGAGTCTTAAAGTTCCTGGCTCACGCTTAGCAACCTTCACCTTCCATAGGAAATGCTGCCCTCTGCGGAGTAACAAATGAGTTATGGACTTTGTTTGTTATGGCAATGAATAAAGCTAAGTTTTCTTCATCCGAGATTGTATTAATCCACAAACTGATCACTGGTGGACTTGATTCACTCTGGTTGTGAGCCCCTCATATGTGTATCTACGAGTAAACATGAAATGTAACAGAGCTTTGAACACTATGAATGAATGAAGAAATATCCTTGGCTAAGAGGGTACTCTGAGACAAGTAAGTTATATTGTTTTACCTGTATTCTGTTTGGGGGTGAAAATAAGTGGTCATCACCACCATCTTGTGGGGTCTGTATCACAAAAAAAAATTGACAGAAAAGTCGATAAACATCTGCTGTACAAAAAGTACAAGGTAAGCAGTGTTTTCAACCTATCCAGTATTTACACCTTAGCTTCGCTACTGCTGAACGCACATGACCTAGATCAGCGTTTCTGAAACTATGGTCCGACCACCTGTGGTCCTCGAGTTCTGCCCTTGTGGTCCTTCAAAAAAGACAGAAGAAAAAATAAAACTCAAACGAATTGTGCATCACACTATAGTTGAAAATCTCAGAGTTTGTAAATGACACATGGCAATCGCCTTCCACTTTTTCTCCTAGTACAAATATTTTATGAAATTTCTTACCCTACCCATCTACTCACTTCCCACTCTACTTTCAGCAACAAAAGAGGGATTTAAAGCACTATGAACCATGAACGTTGCGTTTCTCGCCATCTTTTTTCTGCTCATCTGGCGCCGAGTCTGTAACCCAGCCAGGGACCACCCGAATTCATAACAGAGGACCGAAGTACCGAACCTTTTCATGCATTGATGACTTTCTTAGTAGTTTTGCCAGTCTGCACATTGAAATAGGCACGTACTGTACGTCGTACATCAACAAATTAATAGAACGTGCCAAATTACATCTTAACTTGCTGAAAATCGGACATGTTTTTGCATTAAGTTTTTTATTTGTTTTTCCAGATGAAGATATAAGAAATTTTAGACTCCGCCTATTTTAAAATCCGACAGGTTTACTTTTTACACTTGCGTGTTTCGTCTCTAAGTGCCGTTTCAATTTCGCTGGTTTCATACATTCGTTTAAAAGCACTTCGTAACAAACAACGCACCGATGTTTCGGTTCATTCTCATTGCCACACCAAGTAAATCCAAGTTCCAAATAACTCGTGTCATATTATTTTACGAAAGTATTTTTTCTTTGAATAGTTACCACTAGGATTAGATATTTCTTTAATGGCACTATAATTAATATATTTCTTCACACACAGCTATTAGCACTGCCTAAATTAAGCGTATCATCATGTTCCTTTCTTTTCAAAGATCCGGATCGAAATCAGTTTTTCATCATTTATAATGGGCACAATTTAACAGAGACATAGACAATTACTAGCGTGTACCACGTAAGAAGGATTTCAAACAGCTAACAGCTATAACAGGCAACTATGAATCAACAATGCACAGAATTTGTTATAAGTTACTTGTGATTGGCTACAAAAATATAATTAGAAAAGTATTATAATTAATTAATTCTATTTTAAAATATAAGTATACTGGTATTAAAATATGCCACAAAAATGATAAATTTGCTTTCGAAGGGAACAAGAGTAAGGTGGTCCGCGGAACTGTTCTGACTTAAAAAGGTGGTCCCCACTTCAAAAAAGTTTGAGAAACGCTGACCTAGATGAATTTACAACACAACCACAGTCTACTATATACAGTCGCGAAGCTTGAGGTGATTTTTTGCAAATCTCGTGATAAAGCGCTCCAAGCGGTTAGCAACTAGAAACAATAGACTGTCCACGGTCGACTTTGGACTGTGTCGTATTTCCATCGAGTGCTAGCTCGTTGCGTATTTCACATTGATGCTTGTGAAATGTTCGTTATTGGTTGTAATGAAAATGTTAATGGCTAAAATACAATAATTGGAATAATAATATTTTACTAGAGACGTAGAAAAATTAAGTTTGTTTTAATTAAATTTATTGATCACGTTTTATTTTCAATTCTGGTGGGATTATTATTGCTTAGGCCTACTTTTTTTTTTTCAAAGGAAATGTTTTTAATTACAGCTGTTAATTTTGTTGTTATTTTTATTCGTTACTTTACTAGAGACGTAGGAAAAGTCTGTTGCAATAAAATTTATTGATCACGTTTTATTTCTAATTCTGGTGTGATTATTATTGCTTAACCTCATCCCACTTTGTTAACTACGTAAGCCTACACTATAAGTACCGGTACACGTAAGTTACTCCATTAATTCATATTTCCATTATTATTGTTGTAAAGGGAAATGAAAATTAATATTTATTGGTTTCATAGTTAATTATCGCTAAAATCTTGAATGAGTGAAGCGATTATAGTAAATTTCAGTTCGTTTTGCACAAACAAAAATAATATTAACCTTTTTCTTGCAGGTATCTTCGAGTTTATGGTGGAATTTAATATACTTCATTAAAATAATAAATTAACTTTATGCATTTAATATTTCAATAATGGAAGGAAGTTGTTAATTTTTCCAAAAGAACACAACGAACGTGTAACATATTTTGTCGTCTACTAGGAGAGCGATCTGCGATGATGAGGCGATAGTAGCGATCCTAGTGGTGGGCAACTATCCATTTTGCATTTTTGCTACATATTGAGCTTCCCAACTGTATATAGTAGACTGTGACACAACTGTATTTTCCACTCCAAGTTAAGGTCGTACGAGTTGGCCGTTACGTACACAGTGTTCGGCTATTCGTCTTAATTTTGACTTCACATATATACATGCGCCGAAGTGTGCTATAGTACATTCTTTCAATGCAGCAATTAATTGGATATGGCATTATTAAAGCCATTTTAAATAATTCGCTATTCATATCTGTAGGAAGCTCGCGCTGTCCGCCTTCGGAGCCAATTAATTCAAGTCTTGGCGGTTGGAGAGCGACCCAGCACTGCAGACGTAATTACACTTTAAAAAGCCCTGACACTGCCACTCTAGACACCGTGGATACTGTGAGCTCTCGCTTTCAGAGACGATGAAGAAGTATTTAATATCACATTTCGTTTGCCACACGTTTCTGCTAGAAGGCAGCGGTTCAGAGTTATTTTTATAGGACAGTGAATTTTATCTTTCATGTGAACTATTTGTCCAATGTTGCTTAAAATACAGGGCAATTCTAAATGATTGGTACAAAAAGGAAACATTTCTCTGATAAATACTTCTGTCCTTAAATACTAATAAAACTAACTATATTCCATTTTCTTTAACGACGAAAGGTTTACCTCCACCTATGATATTATCTGTAGTAATGTCACGTGAGGGCTGAGATTTATCTGGGAAATCTCAGACCTCGAGTGACAGTTATTAGGACAATTTCGTGAATAAAATAAAAATGTAAATAATATATCCCTGAAATTCGAACACAAAATGTTAATAATTGTATATGAACGAATACTTAACCTATTCAGACATTGTGAAGTTGAAATACTCGTAGATGAACATCGATTACTGAAATAATGAAATTCGATGTTATTATTCAGTAATGCCAATTGCGAAAAGCGAAATACAGTTTTAACAATGTTAATTACATATACTGCACTTTTCTCTTATTATTAAAACATAAATACATTTTCATTATCTGCTGAAATCATAATTTAATTTCACAGTACCAGTGGGGACAGCTATATACCAATGCTTATGTATTCACAGCGAGACATGTTGCTACACAGTGAAGCCATCTCTGTATAGATAGGCCTAATTAAAACACGAATTTTATTACGCCATACGGAAGGCAGTTTGATCAAAGACCTTATTATTACTATGCAAAGTCTTTGGGTTTGATATGCGATGATGTTACATACATTTGAACATCTGACTTTCTATTAATTGTTTAATTTCATTCACAAAATACAAATTTTATAGGCTACATTATAGGTTAAGTTATCTGTGGGAGCGGGACCGATGTCACCTATGCCTTATTTCGACCATTGCTACAGTGCTCCAGGAAAGCATTTTTTATAGCTCGACAAACGCATTCTCGCTGTAGTGTGTAACGGAACTAAAGCTGCACCTACACAGTTCAATATTCCAATCGCGTATGCGTGCAATCTGGGAAGAATATTGAAAGAATCAAGTTTAAAACGTACGTTCAATTAAGATACATGAAGATTTTGTGTCTACATGGTGCGCCGTTTTAAACGTCGTCTTCACTGCGTAAATATATTAATTAATATTAAATATCAATCTTGCATTCATTGCTTTAAAGTTGAAAGAAATGTTTAACCGTGTAGTTGCATCGTAATGTATTCAAGATCGTCAATTTACGGGGAAACAGTTGGCGACAACGACTAAACAAAAGAACGACGATGCGATAAATTGATAGCAATAAATCTAGCTGCAAAAATTATCGCAAAGTGTGACTGTGATTGTTTGGAATTCAAAATTTCATTACACTTCATTGGTCGAAAATGGAATGACGTCATATAAACGAAATAGTCACTTAGTAATACAAAATATTTCATGTAATGAATTAACAAATAATTATTGTAATTGCCCACATCTAATACCTTCTACACAAGTCAAATATTTAGGAATTATTATAGATCAGTATTTACGTTGGGATAAACAAATTGATTTTATGTGTACAAGTATAAGAAAGACAATATATAAATTCGTAATACTTCGAAATTTTGTCAATAAGGAGACATTGAGAATAATATTTTTAGCTTTAGTACAATCATTAATACAATATTGTATAATAAATTGGGGTGGAGCAGCATCATCTGTACTTAATCCATTAATTTTATTACACAGAACATTAATAAAAATTTGTCTAACCAAAAATGTGGATTACCCAACAAATTTAATTTATACAGATTTTAAAGTATTAAATATTAAAGAAATTTATAAATATACAGTAGTTTACTAACTTACTATCACAGAAGTCAAATAAAACATAAATCTAATCGACATGAATATTGTACTCTAAAACAAAAGTCTACTTTCTCATTAATTGTGCCCATATGTCATTCAAGTGCAGCTCTTAAACATGGTGCTAGTTTCGGCCGAGGACTTTATAATAACATTACAAACCATTTTCCAAATTTGAAATATTTTAAAATTGAAGCTGTAAAAAAGAAATTTATAAAACTCTTCATGATATATCATATTACATATATATTTTGCAACTTATACGTGTATTTTAATTAATTGACAATAAGAGCAGTCATACAAGAATGTCAATGAGTATTATAACCATGTTGGTTTTTAGTATGTTTTATTTTGCATGCCACTAAATATGTTTTGTATTTGTAGAGATTATTGATATTGCTGAAATGTACGTCGTATCTGATGATGTTGGCGTAGTCCAACGAAAACGTTCATACGTCTTTTAAACATGTAATGCAAAGGTTTAACACCTTAAACATAAGCTGTGAAGTCAGTGACTGAAATAAATACTTTTAATATTCATGCAATATGTTTAAAAGACAATAATAATTATTGTTTGTTGTATAATCAACTGTCCGAAGACAGGTCTGAATCTCACAAGTGACACCAACAAGGCACCACTTATGAGGCGACTAGGCCAGGAGATAATGGGGTAGGGTGGTCAATTCCTTTCCCCCGCCATTGCATACCGACTAGCTACATATTACACTAGTCATACTTTTTTAATACTGTCAAATTTAAAATCAATTTAAACCCTACAAAAGTTGCTAACAGCAAGAGATTATGAGAAAGCCTTCGGTCTAATTAATATAGTACTGTATATTCATAACCACATCCATAACTAAGACATTAATTCTCGCTTTCATCAACAGCATCATAAAATAGCAAAACTAATATTTGTATACGGGATATGCATCCATGAATACGAAATCGAGCGTAGCTTTGCTATTAAAAGAATTCCCAGTCTGAATGATGAATTAAAACAAAGTAAAAATCGAAACGATACCAGTATTTGAAGTACCGATGATATCAAGAAAATATTTAGAATCATGAATCATTCATAGCTAGGACATGGAAGTGGCGAAAGACATGTGGTGTTGCCCCATCTTGCATGAAAATAATGGTGTGGTCATAGTTGCATTTTTGCGTGTTGCACAAGCAGGTACCTAATGTGCAGATGTACGCGAGGTGTTCATGTGTTTGATCTTTCCTGTCTTTTTCCCGCGCCCTTAACACATTGACTGCTTACAGCGCCATATTTTCACCTGGTGGCAAGACTTGGAACTGTTTTTGCATAATTCGCGAGCTCATTGCTTAATTAACATATCTAAGAAGTTTCACACTCCTACGATCATTACAGTCCGTGCTGTGTCACGCTGAACACCGTCTGTTTAATTATAACCACCTGATATATATGTATATATATATATATATATATATATAGCCTACATATATACTAGCTGAGAGCACCCGGCGTTGCACGGGTTTTCCTTTCTGCTTCTATTTTTAATTAAACTGGTTATTATATTTTCGGAAATCTCGGAAACCTAACTATAGACAACCAAAACGAATTGTCTTTACTTAGCTAAAATGAATCTTCACTTAACGTCACTTTCATGAATTGATTAACTCCTTAGCGAAATGTCTGCCAGCGTTAACTCAATTTAAAACAGTTCCATATCAGGCACCGAAAAGAAAACATGTCATCATGTGCCTGATGTTCAACGGTTTTTTTAATTATATATTTATTTGTTTTTATTTACTTATTTATTTATTCTGGTGTAGTTAAGGCCATTAGGTCTTCTCTTCCACACCGCCAGAAATACAAATAAAGTAACAGAAAAATGAAACAATGAACAAAGTAAAACCCAACGAAAATATGATTCCTTTTCCTCTTTCTGATCAGTTTCAGCATCGAATCAATATGTACATATATAATTTAATTTATATTCGAAGATTTTTTTACCCCTTGACCGCTGTACACCCATTCATATCATACCCAGTTTTTTTAACATTACTTGGAAAACTATCTCTCACAAATTCAGAACATATTACAGTAATTCTTATTTTATACACAGAATACAGATACCATATAAACTTGCAATAAGTCAGTTTTTAACATAAAAACTAATATTCTGAGAGACGTATAGGCTTAACGATATTTTCGAAATTAAGAGATTGTTATTTCCACAAAGCATAACATACTGCATTTGCAACGTGATTAGACAGATAGAATTTCCCAGCAACATATTTTCGGACGTCAACAACAATATTTTGAGAGACGTAAATTTTAGAATTTTAATAGGCCTACAGTGTTATTTTCAGTCGCCTTATGTACATTCACATACTATACGAGTATTAGCAACATGACAGAAATATCATTGAATTGCTTTTAGATAAGTGTAAAATCTTTTTTTCCCCCACTCATTTGTATAAAATACAGTCAAGGATGTGAAAAACACACAGTTTTTAAGTCAATGTCTGCAATTTTGAGCTACTGTCCTTGAGCTTCATTTTAATATGGCCATTACAAATGCTAATCGCACTGAAATTGCAGTTGCTTACAATCGAATGGGTATCCTAGCAATACGTGAGATAAAAAAATCTTCTGCTTTCGTTTTTCCAGTGAATACTTCCACTTCTGTTAACATTTCGCATGAGTTCTTCACACCAATCCTTGTTGGTGCATAATTTTGGTGAGTCAATATTTCGCAATAATACTTCTGGTTATTCAATATTAAGTAAATTACGTGGTAGAAATCTTGTAGTTCGAAAGAATTCTAGAATTCAGTTGGACAAAACACAGTCTGCTCACTATCTACAATTGAGTCATTCCACGTCAAATCGCACAGCAATGAAACACGACCTTCTGGGAAATGGTCGAATATTTTTTCATGAATTCCAGACATAAAATAAGGAGACCCGTATTTTTTTATTTTCACAATTATTAATTATTTGTGTAGTTATGAATATTTGAAGTTACGCAAATTATGCGCGCACTCTTACATAAACTCACTTGGAACTCTGTGTCTACATATAATTGAGATTTGCGGTTAGGCGCATTTGAAAGACGAAATACAACACTTTTTATTACTTTAGGCCTATCACAAATAAATTTAAAATTTGGCCTATTTTTTTAATCGTTTCCTTTTAAAAGCAAAATTACTATATTAAATAGCCAAGTTAAAAATCTGAAAAAATATAGACTTGTTCGCTGATGTATTATCTGTAAACTACTGCATTTATAAGTATGGGATCGGCAATTGACAATTTGTAACAATTTATTTTCCGGAGGCATACACGCGCTCGCGATGCCCAGCTAATTAACTGCTTGCAGCCATAGACTAGAAGGCGGCCCGTGGAAATTCCCCGTTGCATCTGATGTCACCATACTAATCATCAAATGATTAATACCTTAAGGAACAGTAAATATCTTATCTAAAATTATTTTATTATTGTCAGCTCAGCTAAGAGGGGAAGCCCTTCACAGTGCTGTATGTTTATACTGTAATATAGCCACGTGTTTGATGATAGCAAGGCTGGGTAAGGCAGTAAACTTTACGGCAGTAAACAGATGGCAGGAAAGAAAAATAATCAGTTTGGGTTTGAATTTCGCGCAGTGACGTGACTTCTATACAACATGAGTGATGGTAAAGATCGCGTAATATATAACAAGTGTTTAAATCCATTTACCTTCCTAATCACGCTTTTAAAAAGAAAAGTTCACTAAGACGCGTAAGTCGCGACTTATTGATAAAGCTCAATTTAAAGGAGTCTTTGAGTGTGCAAATATGTGATTTGTTCCGTAAAAATCAATCAATTTCCGCATAGGTCAGGTGAAATTATATGTGAAGCCGGTAGTTCTTGTGATATTAATAAACATGAATCAAATGAAAGTGCGGACAGAAAAAGTGATTATCCCAGTACTTCTTCTAGCAGTTCTATGGATACAGTGCTAGAAATCAGTAATATTGAGGAATTAAACAAGAGTTTGATGTCAATAGAATCCCCTATCAAGAAAAGAAAGATACAACAAAACGATACCCCCGTGAAAAGTTTCAAAAGTAAAAGGCTCCCTAGCATGTTAAGTTTTTCATGTAGAAGATGCATCATCATCCATTCAAAAGTCAGCCATATTTTATTTTTGACGGAATGCAAAGAAAGGTACAACCTGAAAATTACATAGTTATTGCAGACTTTTCTGAAAATTATTCATTTGTAATACAAGATTCAATACAAGGTGTGCATTGGAACATATGCAAAACCACAATACAATACAATTTTAATTTTACTTCCTACTTTATTTTATTTTATATTCTCTTATAGGCCTATTAATATTATATCTGAACTGTGACCGAACACGAGCGCTGCTCATTAGGTCTCAAATTTTGTTAATACTACTGCATCTCCTTTTTTATATTGATTGTATTATTTTATTTCTATTTCTCTTGTTTGTAATTATATTCTTTATTCTGTATATTTAAATAAATAAATAAATACATCCTTTCGTAGTATATTTCAAAGGAGATACAAAAGTAATGTGATCTCAGAAACCATGAAACATGACACCGATCCCTTTCACTTTTTTCAATCCGAAGCAATCAATTTCTTAAAGCAAGAATTCAACGATATGAAAAAAATCATCTACTTTTCCAATGGATCAAGTTCACAATACAAAAAAAAAAAGAATTTTAAAAATAATTGCTTACATGAAGACGATTATGGAATTAGTGCTGAATGACACTTTCAGCACTAATTCCATAATCGTCTTCATGTAAGCAATTATTTTTAAAATTTTGGCATTGGAGATACTGTTAAAAGACTTGCCAAGAGAGTTAGCCTATACAAGATCCTATAACACCAAAAAAAAAAAACCCGTTTGATTGGTCACAAAAAAAACATTTCTAACGTGTCATTTATATTTTGTCCATTCAATAAGCACAAAAACCACACTGAAAATTTGCAGGCCAGATACCGTAATCTAAAACCAATAACTGGTACATTCAAATTATATTCTTTCATTCCATTGTCAAAAACTGAAGATTTAGTAAAACAATTTAATTTTCTTTCAAGAAAGAAGGTAGGCGAATAAAAATTTAAAATGTGAATGAAAAGAAACATTTGAAAAGCATAATGTACAATTATTTGAAGATATCATAATAAGTAAATTAGCAGTGTTTCCTCGAGTAACTTGATGCGTACTGGGTGTAATGTTGCAACGTTCAGTCAATTATCCAGCGCCGATAAACCTCGTAGCGCGCTTTAACGCTTCCCGTCCACTGCTGCTGCGCCGACCGCTACACATTCTGTCATAAGCAGGGAAAGGATTTATATGTAAATACATATTTACTTATAAAGCTAATATAATTTATATTTTGCATTATCTTTATGTTTCACAATGTGTAGGGTTGAAAAATCCTACTTTTATTTTCCATATTTTTCCATATTTTAGAGTTTAGTACATATTTTCGTTAATTTCCATATATTTTCCATATTTCATATAAAACAGTCCATATTATATTAGGTTTAACAATAAAACAAAACAAAATTCCATTAACTTTTAAAAATACATTTCAACAATAGAGATTTAAACACATGTTCAGTAATCCCTTTAACATCAGAGTTATTTGAAAATTAGCAGTCCTATCAACAATGGGAAAGTAAGTTACAAAACTGTATTAATTTAATTTAAAATTTTTAACAGACTTCAGTTGTGCAGCTCAACAGTTAAATGCCAGTCAGAGTACACATAGGTTCAGTTTTGTAAATCATACTATAAAGACGGTAAATATGCCAAAAGTACGTCATTCAGTCAATTTAAAATCAAAACTAACAAGTTACATTTCAGAATTTAAAGAAGATGGTTTATCAACTGACAATAAAATATTATTTTGTAATTTGTGTCAGTGTGCAGTATCATCTACACAAAAGTTCCTGGTGCAACAACACATTACAACTAGTAAACATCAGGCCAACAAACAACTAAATTCCAAGCAGAGACAATTGTTTTTAACACAACCAACAACATCGAATGTAAGATCTGAGTTTAACATCGACCTGTGCCGTTCTCTCATCTCTGCTGATATTCCTCTCTACAAACTAAAGAATAAGGTCTTCAGGGAATTCCTTGAAAAATATACTCAACATACAATCCCGGATGAGTCAACACTTAGGAAGACGTATGCTCCATCCATCTACGATGAGACAATACAGAAGATAAGAGATGAAATTAAAGATAGTTCAATTTGGGTTTCCATTGATGAGACTCCCGACAAAGAAGGTAGACTTGTTGGTAATGTAGTTATCGGTTTGTTAAGTGAACAATATTCTGAACGAATTCTTTTACATTGTGATGTTCTAGAAAAGTGCAATAACAAAACTATAGTTAAACTGTTCAACGAAGCTATGGGTATCCTGTGGCCAAAGGGTATTATGTACGATAATGTGTTATTCTTTATTAGCGATGCTGCCCCTTATATGGTCAAAGCTGGACAAGCATTATCTGTTGTATATCCTAAATTGACTCATTTTACTTGTGTGGCGCATGCATTTCATCGTGTGGCAGAAGTGGTCAGAGACAATTTCCCTAAAGTAGATTTGTTGATTTCATCAGTGAAAAAAGTATTTCTCAAAGCTCCCAGTAGAGTTAACGTGTTGAAAGAAATGTACCCTGAAATTCCATTGCCACCAAAGCCAATTTTAACTAGATGGGGTACATGGCTAGAAGCAGTTGAATATTATGCCGAACATATAGACTCTATTAACAATGTTCTCCTTGCATTGGACTCTGAAGATGCAGTCTCAATTGATACTGCGAAAACAGTTACCTGTGACATAAGTGTGAAGAATGACTTAGCTCACATTCAGCATACATTTTCATGCATCATAAAAACGCTCAAAAGTCTCCAAAATAGGCACCTTTCACTATCTGAAAGTTTTGAAATTATAAATAGTACTGTGGAACAACTGAATCGTGGTAGAGGTAAAGTTGCAGATGCAGTAAGAGCTAAGGTGGACACTGTACTTTCAAAAAACCCTGGATATGAAGAACTACAAAAGGTTGTTGCTGTGATGAGTGGTGAATCAACAGTGAAGATTAACTTGGACTTATCCCCAGCAGACATTGTGAAATTGAATTATGTACCAGTTACTTCTTGTGACGTCGAACGCTCTTTTAGTCAGTATAAATCTATCCTCAGAGACAATAGAAGAAGATTCACTTTTCAGCACTTGAAAGAAATGTTTGTAACCTATTGTTATGGTAACAGACAATAAAAATTGTGTTTTGTTGAAACTACATTGGAAGATAAGGTACGTCCATTATATTTTTTGTTTAGTTTGATTAAAATGTACCAATATTTAACGTACATAGTCATTTTTTTATAATTTTAAGTCCATATTTAATTCCATATTTTGGTAAAAATCCATATTTAATTCCATATTTTGGTAAAAATAACTACATATATATTTACATATTTCATATATTTTTAGTCCATATAAATCCGTTCCCTGGTCATAAGTAATTAAATTTCCATTAAACTATTGGAGATCCCATTCTTATTTTTTCTGGAATTATTAAGAATACTTCATTGCACCTAGTAGGCATTTTTTTAGATTTTTAATAGGGCTATTTCACATTGATGTATATGTTTTGAAAATTGAATTATAAAAAAAATTTGAAATAATTATATTAAAATTAGTTAGTAAATATTTAATAAAAGACAGTACTTTAAGCTTTCAAATGCATTTTTTTTTTTCAAAAAAATTTTAACATCAATATCGTCAGAAATATGACGCTTTAAATGTTGCATTGTGCGACATTTTTAACGAATTTTAACATGTAATATTTTAAAAACATGTGGACTTAGGAGGAAATAAAAATACACTTGTTGGTTTATGAGACCAATTGAGTTGGTAAAAAAATATAAACGCAATCAGAAATATGAAGGTCAAAATTTGTATAATTTTGTGCGATTTGACGTGGAATGACTCAATTGCATCAATAAATTCATAATACGGTCCTAGACTGCGTAAAGATATTGCAGGCATCTAGTTTTAGCCTTCGTGTTGTGTATCAGCAATGTTATTTAATTTCGTATTATAATTTCCATGGCTTCCTGAATGTCGATATTTAATACAACAAACAATAATAAAAAACAATTGACTATAGATGATTGCATTTTTAATATTTTTTTTTCACGCTGTTATTTAATTTATACTCGCTTTAACATCTTTGGTCATATCGCGAGTTAATCTTTTGGGTGAAATCCGAAGGCGTGTGTACTATTGTTGAGACTGGTTCTATTGTTGTGAACTAGATGGCGACTGTATATGTATTACTGATTTGTTATGAATATGATTTCGGCGATGAATGAGGCCGGTGATATTCAGGGATGTTGTTGCCCAAATTTCCACGCATTTGCTTTGCGGTTGAGGAAAAACCCTGAAAAACCTCAACCAGGAAATACAACCCGACCGGGAATCGAACCCGGGCCCTCTGCGTAAGAGACCAGCATGCTGACCCCTACACCACAGAAGTGATCATTTTTAATATTACACTTGAATGTTTGATTGTATTTAGTTTTATTTTTTATTTTTTAGTAAAGTTACGTCCATTTTGCACAATTTTAATATAGCCTATGCTTTTCACCTGGTTATGAAGGTCAAATGTGCAAACTTTGGCACAAATCGGTCAAAGCGTGTAGATTTGTATAGAGAACATACATACGTATATACCCACATTCACTTTTATATATTAGACAAGAAGGTGATGTAACCCGTCAGTGGTTTAGACATCCACTGTAAATGAACCGGGGAGGAGAGCTGTAGTACTGGGCTATGGTGGCTTCGAACTTGGTCTATGGCTGGAACTCCACGTGAGAGATCAGGCGCCAGCTCTGTTTTTTGTTGTTTTGTTTATGATGAAAGATTGACAGGACGAAAACAGAGAGAACTGAAAAGAAATAGAGGATCTAACAAAAGGAAGATGTGATTTAATGTACCGTGAAGTAAAATATTTGGACTTCACAAATAAGTAAAGCAAATCCATATGTTTTATAGAGGACCAAATAGGACATGAAATACAGATAGACCAGGAATACTGAACAGATGGACGAAATAATTATGTATTAGAGTTATAATTATAAAATAGGGAATCGTCCAAATGATGTAGCTATAGAAGACGAAACAACCTATCAGAAGACGAAAAGGGATTTTCTGTTTTAAGGGTATATGTACGTGAACGACCACAATTATTATGAGAAAATTCAGGCTCTAAATTTCTAAAATTTTATAAGGAAATGAACTCACAATTGGATAAAAATTACAAGGTACCACAACAAAACTTCTTAGAACTTAAATATCCGATAAAAGTATAAAAAAAAAAGTTACTAATAATATTTTTAAGAATTCACTTTTTACTTTAAATCATTTTTTCCAAAATTTGAAAATTTTCACACATATTATTTCATAACTCCACAACCATTAGAGATAGAATTCTGAAATTGTGTACACTGATTTAACATGCATTTATGCAAACGGTAGACTAGAATAATGCCCATTTCTTTAAAAATAGAAAAATTTGGCCACAAACATTATGTAAATTTTAATATATTTTACATAGGACAAATAAAGAATTAATTGTATTAAAATAAACAACCCTACATGTCTGAGAGTAGTCTACTTTTCAGAAATAAGAGTTTATTATATTCAGGAAAAATATTAACGATGTCAGAGAGACCATAACAACATCATGGTTACCAAATGATGCAAGTGCAGATTTTTTTGTTTTTTTTTTTTTCATACTCTGATAAAACTGGTTTGAAAAATATTATTAGTAACCTTTTTTACACTTTTATCAGATATTTAAGTTCTAATAAGTCTTTTTGCGGTACCTTGTAATTTTTGTCCAATTGTGAGTTCATGTTCTTATAAAATTTAAGAAATTTAGAACCTGCATTTTCTGATAATATTTGTGGTCTTTCACATACATATACTCTTAAGGGAAGAAGTTGAGCTAGTGCTTAGGGAAATGGAGAATGGGAAAGCAACAGGAGTTGATGGAATCCCCAATGAATTAGTGTAATGCTGGAGTGAAGACAATAAGAAAATTCTATCATTATGCAACGAAATACCAATATATGACAAAGGCACCTGACCTTAATATTTTACGGATACAGTATTGCTTCCAATATGGAAGGAAAATAATGTCAAGAAATGTAGGCTAACGAGTTCAGGACAATCAGCTTGATATTACATTCGGCGAAGATTCTTCTGCGAATACTTATTCGACGTTTATATTCTAAATGAAAGAACAGTTGGAAGAAGAGCACTTTGGCTTCAGGAAGGAAAAATTTACGAGAGATGCAATTGGACTGCTGCGAACAAACGGCGAAAGATACTTAGAGAAGAATAAAGAAGTGTATATAGTATTTGTGGACCTGGAAAAGGTGTTTGACTGAGTGGACTGGAATAAACTGATGGGGATCCTAAAGAAATTTGGCGTGTATTGGAAAGGGAGGAGACTGTATAGTAACCTTTGTGCGAAACGAGTGAAAGTCAGGATAGGAGAAGAAATGTCAGAAGGAAGTAAAATTTGGAGAGTAATACGACAAGGATGCCCTTTACCACCTACTCTGTTCAACATCTACTTGGAGGGTGTAGTGAAGAACTGTTTTCAGAACATGGGAGGAGTGAAAGTAGGAGGAAAAAGAATAAAGTTATAAGATTTACTGATGATACTAAAAGATATGCTACTGAACCTACATGACAGCTATGAGCAGTATGGGATGAAGATAAAGTCAACAAAACGAAGACCATAGTCACAGGAAAAAAATAAAGAAGGTAAACTTGCGAATTCTAAATGAGGCAGTAGAGCAAGTGGACAGCTTCAAATACTTAAATGCCATCGTCCTGGGCCGGGATCTAACCCGCAACCTTGAGCACAGAAGGTCAGCGCTATACAGACTACGCTACCCAGGCCGAACTTTTAGTAGAAAAAGGATGATCTTCTTCGGACCTCTGGAGAAAGAAATAAGGAAGAGACTAGTGAAATGCTTTGTGTAGAGTTTAGCATTGCATAGGGCAGAAACATGGACATTACGATGAAGTGAAAAGAAGCGACTAGAAGCATTTCAAATGTGGGTATGGAGAATTATTCAATACTGAACAAATTTATAAGTATACTCTGTTAAAATTTTATATTACAGGCACATAATCATGACACAAGACGAAATAATAATTCAACAATAGCAGAACCTCAATGTTTCACATCTGCTGGTCTAAAGCATAGCATTAATTTTGGCCGTCGCTTGTATAATTCTGTAGCTAAATTACACACAGAACTTCTAACACGTAACCTACTGACATACAAAGAGAAAATTAGAAATGTGTTAATGTCTTCAATTTGATTAAATAAATTTTTTAGCCTATGTGTATGATTTAATCACCCTACATTATATTTGAATTGGTTATTTATGAAGGGACCTAAGTCATTATTTTGTGAAAATGAGTTTGTAGTGCAATAACTGCTCTTTGGGTGTAGATACATCGATTTAGATATGAAGAGGACTAAGTTTCACACTCTAATGCTTTGTAGAATTTATGATACAATTTTTATTTCAGCCTTAATTTCAAAATTTCAGCCTATAAGCAGTTTTTCTTAAGTTGCTAACAATTTAGTATTCAAGACTTAGGCCCTTTCATAAATAACCCATTCATTTGTACTTTATAATTTCGAAATATATATTTTTATAAATTGTTCTACTTGATTCACGTACGTTATTATTCTTCTCTGTGTTAATATTATGTTCTGTAATTTCATTGTAGCAGTCAGTTTACTTTTAGTTGCTATTTTATTTTATTTATATACTAGCTGAATGCACCCGGCGTTACCCGGGTTGTCCTTTTTTTCTTCTTTTTATAATTAAAGTTTAAACTGGTTGTTAGCCTTTTCGGAAATCTCAGAAACCCAACTATAAACAATCAAAACGAATTGTCTTTATTAAGTTTTCCTCGCCATAAAGACGAATTTTTATATAGCGTCACTTACATGAATTAATGAATTTCTTAGCCAAATGCCTGTAAGGATTAACTCGATTTAAAACATCTGCAGATCAGGCAACGAAAGAAAACATTTCCTCACTTGCCTTACGTTCAAATATTTTTCAATTTGTATCTGTTTATTTATTATGGTGTAGTTAAGGCCCTTAGACCTTCTCTTTCACGTCAACAGAAATACAAATAAAATAATTTAAAAAATCAAACTAAAAATAAAGTAAAACCAAACGAAAATTTACACAGATTACAGTCATTCAAAATTTAAATGATTTTGCATTGTCTAGCAGCAAAACAAAAACACTCCTCGGTCCCTATACGCTCACTTAGCATTATCTCAATGCTCTACAAATCTTACGTTTAATTTTCTGCCGGTCAGTAACTGTTAAATTTCTTAGTCGTGAGAGTCAGCGTATTAAAAAAACATTACAACCTTTTGTCCGTCTCCTTTCCTTCCCACCGTAAATGTGACGTTGCACAGAGGCAGAGATAAAATAATTATAAGATCTTACATTGATCTGAAACTGTACATTTCACGTAATTTCATGCCTGTATGTGCTTTCACTTGAATTTCAGAGACAACTGATGATAAACAGGGAAATCCTTTGTTCCTAATCTGAACCCAATGGGATGTCATTATGAGCCAAAATGTCTCTCTGTCGGTCGTATCAAAGAATCAATAAAATATACGTAGGATAATATTTATATATATAATTTTTGAACTGGTAATGGAAATTACGGGAAAACGGCTGAACGGATTTTAATAAATGACCCCTCATTTTGAAGCTTGGAACCCAAAGTTTTTCGGAAAAATAGTAGTTTTCAGTGAAATGTCAATTTTCCTACATCATTTTCCTTTTTTCCAAAATCCATCTTTCGTCAGTTTTGAGAACTAATTAATTGCATTCACGGCCGACTTGATGTTCACTTCCTTAAGCGAAGCGAGCATCAAGTCGGCCGTGTTGCATTTCAGAATAAAACAAAATACACACTTCAATAAACAGTAGACTATTAGACGAAAGCCATGGCCTACAGGATTGCTGACGTAGAGTTCAGACGGCTCAGATTCTTTCCCATCATAATGCCAATATGTCGATCTTCATTTGCGCAATTTTTTGATAACGTATAAAAAATGATTTACAGGTCTGATTCTCTGGTCTGTTAGTTTTCCGAGTACAGCTGTGTATTGGATATTAAGAACTACAAAACTTAAGAATGTTTGATGACATTACTACCATTAAAAATGAAATATTATTATAGTTAATGCAACACATAATGCTATACTGATATATGAAAGTGAAACCTTTTGGGGCTTTATGTAAGTAGACGCAGAGAAAGAATATTTTATATTAGATCTTCATTTCTATAATTTACTCAGTAACGGCTATAGGCCTATATAAACTTATGTTACTGAAAACTATAAAACTTACGTAAGGTAACAATATTGTTATTAGAAATGAAATACTTTTACAATTATTAATCAAGTGGTGTGGGTCCTTTTCATATATGTAATGGTAGTAATTTTCCTAGGTAGTAATTGAGTCATGCTTCCTATTTTAGCTGCGTCTTTAAACTACATCAAAATTAATTTCATACTTCTTTGGTTTAATTGATTAGATTTGTGATCGCTGCCAAGCATATTTTGTTGTAGGGAAAATAGCATGCCATTTCACTTCTTGCTACCGTGATGAGTAAGTTTATTTCCCGCAACCAGCAACAAATGAAACACTGAAGCTGCTAACGATTTACGATGGACAATTTTATCTAGGGCGCATATAAGATAACATATCATTCGCTTCATTTTCCACATCTCAGCAATAAATTCCTCACAACAGCCTATATTACAGAAAATATACGAAATAACATTCACTGTTACACAAATTAATCCATCAGTATTTGATAGATCAGTATTGTCTGGAAGAAGCGCAAAAAATTACAATTCATAAGAAAAGACCAAAAGGTATTACTTATTGATAAAATAAGAGGCCTACAAGATTTTGTAGTCTCTTGATCACCTCAGCAAGATCTCTTAGTGGGGAAAAAGTGATTCTGCCCTCTACATTTCAGGGTAGTTCACGAAGCATGCAGCAGCTATACCAAGATGCTAAGTCAAAGCATGACAAACCTTACATTTTCTTAACTTTCACATACAATCTGCAATGACCCGAAATAGCTACTGCACTACTCCCACATGAAAAACCCACTGATCATCCTGACATTGTTACTAGCGATTTCTCATTGAAACTCAAGAACTGAAGACGGATAGGTTCAAGGAAAAGTATTTGGCAAAAAAAAAAAAAAAAAAAAAAAACATTCAGAGGGAGTATTTTTCACTATTATTTAAACAAATAACTATCAAAATGTCTGGTATTCTTCATTGAAAATAAATCTGAGCAATTTTTATTTGAACTTTTTATGGACTTCGTTTGCAGCAATTGCTGCACAAGCCACCAGTTTAATTTATGCTGTAGGATTTTTTACCTCTTGACCGCTGACATCCGCTTATATCAGACCCAGTTTTTTTAATATGACTTTAGAAATTATCTCTCACAAATTCAGAACATATTAATTATATTAATTCTTATTTTATATAACTGCAGAATAAAGATACAATATAAACTCTCAATAAGTCATTTTTTAAGACGAAGACTAATATTCTGGGGGACGTATACAGGTATATTAGAAATTAAGAGATTGTTTTTCCACACCGCGTAACATTCTACATTGGCAATGTGATTATACAGCTAGAATTTCGCAATAACACATTTTCGGGCATGATCAATAATATTTTGAGACGTATATTTTAGAATTAATGCAGTGCTATTTTCGGTCGTATTACGTACTAGTACATTCACATAATCTACTACATTAGGAACATGACAAAATTATAATTGAATTGCTTTTTGATATGTGTAAAATCTTTTTTTTTTTTTTTTCCCCACTACTTTTGCATAAAATATAGTTGAGAATGTGATAAACACACAGTTTTTAAATTAATGTTTGCCAACGGAGCAAAGAGCCTAACATTCTGAGAAGCTTCAAGCCTCCTGATCCGAAATAGTTAATTTTGTATTGGTCTGTGAGTACAGTAGCATTCATTTTTATGCTTAGGAGTGAAGAAATAAGCATTCGTGGATTCACCAGCCTTCTAGGAACCTCTCCCTCTCTGTCTCTCGCTCATAATCATAACAACATACCTACACAATTACACAAGAGCTTCTCTGGTTACGGAGTCAGTTACAGATTTTAGTCATTTTGTACAATTTCAAAATTTATTTTTGTCTCAAATTTGTTGATTATGGGCTCAAGTGAACAGTCTATTGCGCTTTTGCTCAATTTTTCTCTGCCGAACGAATCGCCATAATTATCTAAAGTTGCCAATTCTGGAATTTTGGAAACTAACTGTGGAATGCTAAAATATTAAATCTCAATTCATGTTTCAAAATATAACAAAAATTTCCAAAATTCCTCTTTCTCTGCCGCACTCTAATGCTTCTGTAGAAGACATATTTGCCATGATGCCTGACATTAAAACAAGAAATAAATAGACTGTTGACACACAGTGCTAGTTAAACACTTATGCGTATAAAATTAGGCATATGCAACATGAGAAAGGTATGCTATGAGTATCCTGTAACGCAAGAAGTGCTTAAATTATTTAAAGAAAGAAGCAGAAATGGAACAAAAGAAAAGACGAAACTATTGGACTTATGGTGGATAAAAGTGAGATGGCAAAAAACGAGGAAACCCAAATTCATATAACTGTAAGTAGGCCCTACAATTTTTGTAGGCCTAATTAATACATGGATACCATATGTGATTGTTGCGTATTATTTGACTAACGTAGGGATATTTTACAAATTGTGAGGATTTTTTAAACATCTGTAGGGATTTCCGTATGAAAAACCTGGCAACACTGCTCCGTCATCACTTGAAAAGTCGTTTTCATTCGTCATGTGTTTAAAATACAAATGCCATTAATTCACGTTACTATGTTATAACATGAACCCTACTCGTACATACCGGGTGTATCTCTTGCTCGTATTTTTCAGAATGTAGGCAACACTGTATTTTATGGGATGAAATTGAAATTCTGGTGACCTTCGTATAGGGATATCTTCCTGCACACAAGCCAGACGCTTCAACCCTACTATACTAGTGACTTTCATGAACAACGGAACAGTTAGTTGTACTTAAGAAACTGCCTTCACAAGTGATACGCACTCTGGTTTCCAGAGCAAAGTTTCGTACTGTACTCCAACCACCAGAAAGTCTCCAGGGAATGAGACGCAGCGGGGTGATGTTATGAATGAATGTTGATGTCATAAGCTGTCATAAAGCCACACACGTGGGTACTCGTATCTCTATTGGTTATCTCTCAAAGCACAAACAACAACACTGATATACACATTTTATACTACCCTAGTTACAAAATTAGATCACGGTTAATTTCCTGGTCTTTTAATCCCTCCATAAAGGAAATAACATATGCAGGAGAGCGCATGATTTTTAAACTGATGTTATAACGGTAATATTATCTATCTACTTCGCTCCTATAGATGACAGAATAGTAAGCACATTCCTTTCACGGTTTATCTCCTGGTTGGAGAACAGTATTTACGGTACTGCCTGTGAATGTACGGGTTTATATAACTTTGAAAGATATAGGGGCAAGAGTTACATTCGATATATACTACAAAAATCATTTATACGTTTTTATTTTATAACAAACCAATATTTCAGTAGCTCTAAATGAGTAAAAAGATCCAATAGTGTTTTTAATTGGTTATTTAACGACGCTGTATCCACTACTAGGTTATTTAGTGTCTATGAGATTGTTGATAGTGTCGACCTGGTTGGCGAGTTGGTATAGCGCTGGCCTTCCATGTCCAAGGTTGAGGGTTTGATCCCGGGCCAGATCGATGGCATTTAAGTGTGCTTAAATGCGACAGGCTCATGTCAGAGATTTACTGCCACGTAAAAGAACTCCTGCGGGACAAAATTCCGGCACATCCGGCGACGCTGATATAACCTCTGCAGTTGCGAGCGTTGTTAAATAAAACATAACTTTTAACTTGGTGATAGTGAAATATTTAGAGAGATGAGGCCGAGGATTCGCTATAGATTACCTGGCATTCACCTTATACTTGGAGAAACCTCGGGAAAAAAAAACCAATCAGCCCAAGCAAGTTTCAGCACAACACTGGAGGAACATGATCTCCACACCACAAAACATCTCAGCTCCTTTCCCGCTCAACTGCAAGACATCTCTAACGAGAAAATTTTGACGCGTTTACTTCAATGGTTCTTAAACACAATGCATGAAAAGTACAGCTTAAAATCACGTCCTTGAACGTTTCTTTAACTAAATGGATGGCAAAGTAAACGAAATAGCCGATTATATAAAAATCTCAATTCTGGTCGAAAGTGGACTTGAATGATTTTTGATCTCACCGCCTCAAATGTTAGATATTTTCTAGGAAATGCACAATTCCAGCATCAACAAAAAACAAAGTGACTACTCCCTATAATTGCGTTAAACGTAGCCTATGTGACCTACTGATCATGAGTTACGAATATTGTGAGCATGGTTTGGATTGTAAGGTTTTTGGAATTTGAAATAAAATGTTGGTATTTCTTTTTATTTGTCTTTATATTTCACGCATTTAAATTTAATAAGGCGGAGCCTTCTCGTTAATGACTTAATAATCCCTTCCTCTTTCCATGAGGCCTAATATGCTTTCACGCGACGTGAAGCATACGTGTTTTTTATTGCTGGTACAAAGGAAAATAAATAAATACTCAAAGAAATGTTACTTGTACCAAAAATAAATGAAATAACGACGTACTTTCGCAATACCTTATTCCAATGAATTAACCATTATGTGGCTAGTAAATTGACACTGTTTTGCCGCTTTATGTTGTTTCGCCTCTGATGTGAAAGGTCTAGGATATCATATACATTTTGAATGTCATGTGATTATCTGTCGTGCTTTTCTACAAATATTTCAGATGCCCAGGAAGCCAATTTTAGTTTGAACCTCGTCAGTCATCATAGCAATACTGTTATCCTAAATTATTTGTTATTAATTTTTTAATATAATTTTAAGTAGGCCAATGCCAAGTATAAAGATCTATGAAAAACTGAAGAAACATACCTTCAACATAATATGTAACAAAACACATAATTATTTATTATGTATGTGCCAACTAGCGTAAACTTTAAATCCTGTAAATAAGAAGTGAAAAGAAACATATTTATAACTAATTTATTACAAAAGAAATAATATTAATAAACAAACCTTGAAAACCAACAAAGAGAGTGTATGTATCTACAAATTATAGGTAGTTCTGACGTATAGCAGGCATTCCGCATCTTCAACAAAACTGGAACATTTATGGGATCACAAAACAGCTGTTTACAATGAACTTGAAAATCAACGGCGTAATTTTATTGATACAGCAGGCGAGACCCAACAATTTGGCTAGAATTCTGATACACCACAAACCACAAGTAAGACTATAAAAATGTAGTTTATACAATATTTAATATATAGAAGAATTGTCAATCACTTTGTCATTAATTATAACCGCCAATTATTGCCAAAGACTGCAGCCATATTTTCATTAAATTGTCTTGTTTTTATCGCCAACACGCACTTAGTTTATATTACATCAACAATTAACGTTTGGTACGACCGCGAACATAAATCCATGGACACACACTTATATTGTAACATTAATTTACATTGAAAATCGGCATCAGCACAAACACAACATGTTTTGGAAAGTAGGCCTCCGCTTGACAGTTAATTAGCCGGCCCGGATGGCTCAAGTGGTAGGGGCACGGCATGTCTCTATCGCTTGGTCCGAAGGGTTGTGGGTTCGAGTCCCGCCTCGGGCATGGGTGTTGTGTTTGTATTAGTGTAAGTAAAACAAAGGAAACAAATGAAAACGAAAACAGAAAACAAAGATAACTTTGGTAAACGGCCTCTGGTCGGTCTAAATAAAAAAAAAAATTACAGTGTTGCCGACGTATGGCTCTGGCTTCTAACTGAAGAAGGCCATGGCACTGTGCATCTCCCTAGCTCGCTCGCTTGCCCCGAACAACCGAGTGTTTAGTAAAGGAGCAGATGTTACGTGCAGTGGCGGTGTCTCTGTTTTGTAAGAAGCAAGACAGTGGATATAATTTGAATACATGAATATTAACTTTATTATTGCATTAGAATTTTTTATATTATATTACATATGCAAACAGAATAAGAGATTAAATAGCGGCAACACAATTGTTACATATTACTGGCACAATTTCAATTGAATACTTAATATTAAAATTAATAAAAATCTGTATGTATTTCTACATTAAACGCTGATTGCCACTACATACTTAAATACGCATTAACTAAACCATGGACATAATGAATAATACTATTTTAGGTTCGAAAGGAGATAAATAAATGAAATGAGAAACTATACATTTTTATGAAAAAAACAGAGTAAAAATAAATATTACTACCATTTGTGAAACACAAATAGAAGTTTACTCAACAATGGTAGTGATTTTTCGGGATTTTTTGGATCCTCTTTTCACCCACCAACCATAACAGTTCTAGCCAAAGTGTTGTCCTTGGATGTACAGTAGTTTCTTCACAGAGGAGTATGTTGGGAAGCGCGAATTTTTAACTCCAATGAATTTTCAGGCCGGGTTTCAATATTAAACATTCACTCTGATTGGCTAATCAGCTTCATTTACATTGTCTGTTATTAATGTAGTAATAAGAATAAATTGTAAGATTGTGTCTATTATTATTATTTTTTCAAAATCATTGTCTTATTATATCCAATTAAGGAAAAATTATACAAATTTATGTATTCATTCATTCATAGTGTTCTGCCCAAAGGCAGATATTGCACGCAAACCCAGCATTCTTCAGTCTTTTCTATTAATTTATATAAGTTTTTGTTTAGTCAACTGTCTCAAGACAGGTCTGAACCTTACAAGTGACACCAAGAAGGCATCACTTATGAAGCAACTAGGCCAGGAGATATACTGTGTGTGTATATATATATATATATATATATATATATATATATATATATATATATATATAGCGTGTTGTATTGTTTAATATATGTGAATCATATGGGGAGACTAAGAGGAAAGCAGGAAATAGGAAGGATTGGGATTTTAGTGCAAGAACTGCCCATGGGCAGAACACTTCTGTCATGTTATGTTATGTTATGTTATGTTATGTTATGTTATGTTATGTTATGTTATGTTATGTTATGTTATGTTATGTTATGTTATGTTTGTATTGTGTTAAAAAAATTGTATATTATGGTAACATTATCTCTTTTCTAGAGTAATGAAATTATGGCTTCTGATCTTAGTTTCACACATAAAATTAGTATACTACTCAGAGACAGGTCAGGTCAATTTGGAGTTTCGTCATAGTATGTTGACTTGCACACCAAGCATACAAATCGATATTCAATTTGTGCACTGAACCTAAACGACAAAATTAGACTTATAAGTGATTCAGGTTAATTTCATTTGATGTAACCATAGCAACAAAACCATTCGGTTAGTTGAAACTCATGAATAAGTATTGAGTGCACATTCAACTTACCTTTCCTATATAATGTACTGCGTGATAGGTCATATCAAAGATGTCTGTGTCCACACGACGACCACAGATAATGGAATGTATCAGTACTTACTGCAGTATGTATGATATCGTAACTTGTACAACACATTGCAACTTGCAGTATAAACTGTACAATCTTCGAAAATGCATTTTCGGAAACACAATATGCAGCAAAATAAACGACACTGAAATGTTATTTATTTGCGTTGGTACAGTACGTGTTCAAAATGTGTACAAATACATGCCATACATTGTTCATAACGTTTCTGAATCGATCATTCCTCTTAATGTATTATCCAACTGTTTGCTGACAACATAAAGTCCACTATAGTCTACTGAAATATATTCATTTTTTTGTTTTTCATGAGAAATGGGGGGGGGGGTATTTTGATCGGTGTTCATTATAGATCCCTGTTGCTAGTAGCCACAGTTGGGCTGTAGTCAATATACAGAGTGTTTCCGGGCTGGTGTTACAAACTTTCAGGGATGATGGGGAAGAGCACATGTATCAATTTGAGATAAGGAACTCTAGTCCGGAAATAACTGAGTCGAAAGTTATAAGCAAAAATAGTTGTGTGGAAATGGAATTGTAATTTCGCAACACGTGCCCTCCTTCCCTTAACCTTTGGAACAGTCGTAGAAAGATGGTATGGACCGGGTGTCTCCTACGTGGGTACTTGTTGGGATAAATCTGTGAGCTTGTCTACTGTTCCCATTGGTTCATCCGTATTCGAAAATCAGGTCTGCATATTTCGCTCTCGTGTACTCCTCACTTGGACTGATTGACTGGACACTGCAACTTGTACACATACACTGCTCTCTACAGACGTGCATATCAGGACCGACCATGTCCGTTACACATTACGCTATCAGCATTTCTTTAGTGTAGTTTCAAGTCCCCATTCCTCAGACAGCGCACTGAATGGAATAAGTAGACAACGTAAAAAACGTCATATGAATACAGTATATGTAAGATGTACAGATAACTATAAATAAATAAAGGAATACAATTATTCCATTTACACACAACTACTTTTGCTTGTAACTTTCGACTTTCGACTCGGTCATTTCCGGACCAGGGTTCCTTATCTCAAATTGATACATATGTCCTTCTCCATCATCCCTGAAAGTTTGTAACACTAGCTCGGAAACACCCTGTATACTGCAGGGCTGTCTTCTGCAACTGGCACTGATGATTTTAATTTAATTCTTTTGTGGTTTATGGAGGGACAGTATAGAAGAATGTGTTCCACACCATCATGATTATTACACCACAGGCAAGTTGGATTATCAGAAATGTGAAATCTGTGTAGGTACAATTGTGTGACAATGTGACCTGTTCTGGCTCTTATTAAAATTGTTTGAACATGTCTGAGAAAGTTTTTGTACATTTCCAGGTCATTTGGTTCCTTTTGTACAAACTTTAAAATTTTTCTTTTGTCAGAAGAGAGCCAATTGTTAATCTATAGGTTTATAAAATGAGACTCTACTCAACCAAAGGCACTGGATAGAGATATCACTTCAAGAGATCTTGGTTGCAAATATGTTGCCTGTTTCTCAATGTTATCGACTTTCTCGTTTCCAGGTATACCACAATGACTAGGTATCCATTGAAATGTTATTTCCTTTTGGTGTGACTTTTGTTGTTCCAAATAAGTACTTCAGTATGATTCTTGGCATCTCTAAGTGCAGTCCCTACCCGGAGATCCGATTGAGGGACTGTTTTACTTCCGAAGAATTTCACACTGAGGTACTCCATGTATCATAAGCTTTAGATACTTACTTACTTACTCACAAATGGCTTTTAAGGAACCCGGAGGTTAATTGCCGCCCTCACATAAACCCGCCATCGGTCCCTATCCTGTGCAAGATTAATCCAGTCTCTATCATCATATCCCACCTCCCTCAAATCCATTTTGATATTATCCTCCCATCTACGTCTCGGCCTCCCCAAAGGTCTTTTTCCCTCCGGTCTCCCAACTAACACTCTATATGCATTTCTGGATTCGCCCATACGTGCTACATGCCCTGCCCATCTCAAACGTCTGGATTTAATATTCCTAAATATGTCAGGTGAAGAATACAATGCGTGTAGTTCTGCGTTGTGTAACTTTCTCCATTCTCCTGTAACTTCATCCCGCTTAGCCCCAAATATCATAAGCTTTAGATAGTGAAAAATATAGTGGGACTGCGTTGGTATTAATGCAGCTTCTGTGGGTACCTCTTTGTTACGTGTTAGCTTAAACAACAAGTTTAAGCCCTCACACCACAATAAGGTGAGTACCCACGGGGGGGGGGTAACGTTTCTGAAGTTTATTAAACATGTTGATGTATAAAGGTTGCTGTAAGGACACAAAAATGACGTTATCTTCTCACGTAATTCGGGAATATTTGTAGCTGGGTTTTCTGTCTTGAAAACTGATTCTTTCAACATGCCCCATATATAGGCATCTGGGGCCGTGAGATTAGGCGAGCAGGCAGGACACGGGAATGAAGTTTCACGAGAAATTAAGCGATTTCCAAAGTGTTGTTGCAGAAGGGCAAGTGTCTCTCTCGCGGTGTGGACTGTAGCTCTATCTTCCTGAATCCATTGTCGTTAGAGGGGTAAGTTTCTGGCGCTATAAAAACGGCGCACCTGGTTTACTATTTTTGGATTTTGTGACGGACTGTATAAGACCGGTTCTTGTTGCCTCTAAATAGTAACTTACAGGAAATAAAATGATTGTCAAAATAATGAATGATGATACTACGGATGTAGTACACAGAAATCCGTTTACACCAGCTTCCTTCAAACATGCTCCAGTTACATCAACCGACTTACAATTAGAACTAAATTTCATGTGATAAAACTGTTCTATTCGTTATTCGGCAGAGTTTAACATTAGAAAATCTAAATATGGAGTAATGTGTAACCAATAGCAGGGTGTTTACATTAATATGCGGTAATATAAATTTCCTGACAAAAATATGCCTGGTTTAAAAACATGCAGGGACTTTTTATGGCTGCCTATTGTATTTTTTAAATTTACAGTAGTGTTTCTTTCGTGCTTTTAATTGCCTTTCTACCTGCCTATTTTAAATAGTATACAAAATTGCTAAACATCCGGGCTCTAGTTACTTTCTTTTTTTGTATTTGTAGTCATTTAGAACTTAATAATTCAGTACAACTACAATGTACTTTAGCTCAGTTTCCTTAGCATTATTATGGTATATCTCACTTTATTGAATTAAATACGTAAATATAATTGTTTTCATCTCACATTGTCAGCATACGTTGGTAATAACTCGGTGCTTTATGCTTTACGTGTGATATTATCTACATACGTAATCTGACATTATAATGTAGTGGTTGTGTTTGCAACTGGATCAAAGCAAGAAGTGTTACGAAAATCTCACTTGAGGCTCATTAACCTGTAACACGTCAACTCCACCCCATTATAAATTTTTAATAATTCAGGAAGTACCCGTAATCAACCGCAGACAGCACTCTCGTAGAAATATTGACGCCTCACTATAATGCTTGGCTTTATTCGTAAACAGCTATTGAAACTGTACAATTTCATAAAGGCAGAATACAATATGGCGTGTAAAGTACTCGTTACTTCACATGAAGATGAGAAATGAGACTACAATTTACTATTCAAATACAATGGATATTGCATTCCAAGGGAAGTATACATAGCAATGCAAAATGCATTACCGCTGAACAGGCAATGTTACGCCACAATATATATTACATGATGTATAGTATTAGCAAGACTTCTTTATGCTTTTCTTCCTTTACGAATATCTATTATGACCTGTGCAGATAGCATGTATTCAGATTTTACTCGATAATGTATTCTAAACATTTCTAGAAATAATTTCAATGACAATTCTCTTTCTTCCTCAATTCCTGTTTATTTGCTACGACTTCTTTATTAATTCGTTTTCGTGTTTATTCACGCCTACAACGCGCAACGGCTCCCTTTTTAATTAAACTTTCTATTTATTTACTACGATTTCTTTATTAATTAGACTTCCTTTTTACTTACTGTGTTTTCTTTATAAATTCGTCTTCTTGTTTATTTAATACGTCTCCTTCATTAATTAGTCTTCCTATTTCTTTAAGCCTACAACTTTCAACGGCTTCTTTATTAATTACACTTTCTATTTATTTATTACATTTTCTTTATTCTTTAGCCTTTTTATTTATTTAGTATGACTTCTTTATTAATTCGATTTCGTCTTTATTTAGGCTACAGTGCGCAACGGCTCCTTTTCAATTACACTTCCTATTTATTTACTACGACTTCCTTATTAATTCGCCATCGTGTTTATTTAGGCCCCCAACGTTCCTATTTATTTACTACGACTTCTTTATTAATTAGACTTCCTTTTTTACTTGCTGTGTTTTCTTTATTAATTCGTCTTCCTGTTTATTTAATACGTCTCCTTCATTAATTAGTCTTCCTATATCTTTAAGCCTACGACCCTCAACGGCTTCTTTATTAATTAACAATTACACTTCCTATTTATTTACTACGTTTTCTTTATTCATTAATCTTCCTATTTATTTAGTGACACTTCTTTATTAATTCGTCTTCGTGTTTATTTAGGCTACAACGTACAACGGCTCCTTTTTAATACACTTTCTCTTTATTTACTACGACTTCTTTATGATTTTGACTTCCTTTTTCATTTACTACGACTTCATTATGATTTAGACTTCTTTATCATTTACTACTTTTCTTTATTAATTCGTCTTCCTGTTTATTTACTGCGACTTCTTTATGCTTTAGACCTCTTTTTTATTTACTACTTTTCTTTATTAATTCGAATTCCTATTTATTTACTACGACTTCTTTATGATTTGGACTTCCTTTTTCATTTACTACGAGTTCATTATGATTTAGACTTCTTTTTCATTTACTACTTTTCTTTATTAATTCGTCTTCCTGTTTATTTACTACGACTTCTTTATGCTTTAGACTTATTTTTTATTTACTACTTTTCTTTATTAATTCGAATTCCTATTTATTTACTACGACTTCTTTATGATTTGGACTTATTTTTTATTTACTACTTTTCTTTATTAATTCGTCTTCCTGTTTATTTACTACGACTTCTGTATGCTTTAGTCTTATTTTTTATTTACTACTTTTCTTTATTAATTCGAATTCCTATTTATTTACTACGACTTCTTTATGATTTGGACTTCCTTTTTCATTTACTCCGACTTCATTATGATTTAGACTTCTTTTTCATTTAATACTTTTCTTTATTAATTCGAATTCCTATTTATTTACTACGATTTCTTTATGATTTAGACTTCTTTTTTATTTACTACTTTTCTTTATTAATTCGAATTCCTATTTATTTACTACGACTTCTTTATGATTTGGACTTCCTTTTTATTTACTAATTTTTATATTAATTCGTCTTTCTATTTACGTACTACAACTTCTTTATGATTTAGACTTCTTTTTTATTTACTACTTTACTTTATTAATTCGTCTTCCTGTTTATTTAGTATGTTTTCGTCATTAATTAGTTATTTAGACAAGATGGCGGCGGCTGATTCGGACGGTGCTGCACTCGCTTCTGCTTTATATTATTGTAAGCGTTGCAAGGCTAAAGCTGTGAATATTTTAACTTGTGTCAAATGTAATAACCATTTTCATAAAGCTGTGCTAAAGCTCAAGGAAATGTGAAATTTATATGTGATAATAATGCAGTGTGTTGTACAAGTGAAAGTGATGACGTAAATATTCCAGGTTTGGAAGGAAGTGAGGTTAATGACATCGAAAAGGCATTCTTTTATGCTTTATCGTGAACTAGGGATGAAGATAATATGATAGATATCCATATTTTAAGTACGTTATTTAATTGAAGGACAATATCATTAGTGAACTGAAAGCAAAAATTGATAATTTAATGCAAGATAAGAATTCTGTCAGTGCTTTACATGAAATCAAACTTACTTTGACTTTTTGTTTACTAATTGAGTGGTTGGGTGCAAGACAGGCACTTCTCTCAAATGCAAGTTTTGAGAAAATTGATGTTGAAAATTCAAACCGTAATATTATGACCTATGCACGCCTTCAAATTTTGGGTACTGCTGACCTCTATGATCACAGTATTGAACTACAACTTGGTGATCATATGCATAACAGATCAGAGAACACAATAAAGCGTTTTTACCCAATAGAGGCACATTCTCTAAAATGCGCTTCTTGTACCCAGCCCCTCAATTCGTCTTCGTTTTATGTATTCGACCTCCAATTTATCAATTTAATTTCCTCTTTTTCTTCGGCTATATCTTTATGTATTTCAGTTGTTTTTGTGTACTTTCACACTCTGTTCATATACCTTCCTTTTTCTTTTCTTGGTATCCATATTTAGTGACACCTGGTTCCTGTTTATGCACTTCGACTACTTATTTATAGTTCCGATTATCTGCGTATGTCATTTTTGTTTCTTTACTTGTCACTTTGTGTATTAGTTTCAGTACTTGCTAGTTTGCCAGTTTTTTTATCACACATTATTGAAAAATTATGTACAGGTTTGTTTTTATCTGAATATAAATGTCTATTCTTTATTTATTTTTTTCATTTACTGTAACAGCTTCTTTACACTATACGTAAATAGTGTATACATAGAACCAACAACATAGAAGCACAGTCTAGTATATACAGTCACGAAGCTTGAGTTGTGAGGGTGCTAGGAACAATAGACTGTGCCGGTACTATTTCGTATTGTCTGTAATGAGGCGATATTAGCGATCCTAGTGGTTAGCAGCTATCTATGGATGCATATTTACTACGTACTGAGCTTCGTGACTGTATATACTAGACCAGCCGTGGCGAAAATGTGACTCACGAGCACACTGTGGCTCGCAATGATAGCTATGCGCTTCCTAACTCTCCCAACCCCCACCCTCTCACTCACTGGAGTCAAACTCAGTTCCATTTGTATTTGTTTCTGACCTGCGAGTAGCGTATTGTCGCAATGTCTCTCTCGAAACCATGTACCTCTACAAAAACGAAAGTTTCAAGTAGGATGAGAGGACGCATTTTTTTGCTGCCAATATGAGGAGAATATTAAATGTATGATTTGTTCACAAGTATTACGAGGAAAACGGTTGTATAACATAAAACGGCATTATACTACATGTCACTCAGAAACATTAAAAGGTTAAGTATTATTATTATTATTATTATTATTATTATTATTATTATTATTATTATCATCATCATCATCATCATCTCTGTACGTCGATCCTTTTTCAGCAGATGTACGAATAATGCGGTTAGATCTTCAATTTAAACTCACAGATTTACAATGTGATGTTAAAGGAAAGCTAGATGTAAGGACTTGACAAATATTGAACTTTCAAACCTTTGCCAAAAAATAAATATCCGAAGGTTCGTTCTTTCGCTTGCTCTGTTGAAGCCATGTTCGCTACAACTTACGTTTGTGAAAAATTATTTTCAACAATTAAAATAGTGAAAACCAAATTTAGATGACGACTGACAGACAAATACCTTCGTGATCAACTACGACTGGCAGTAAGTGACATAATTCCTGATTTTGAAACTCTGTCGCGGAGACATTCTGAAGAGAGCTAATTTTAGGTTGTGATAATGTGTCCCATGTTTTCTTGTTCATTTCTTTCTTCGTTACACATACTAAACATTAGTTTGTAATCTTGTACTGTATAAAATTATATTTAAGTGCTTGACGTAAGGAAAATGAAAATCCGTTAATAAGTCAGACAGTTGCTTCACTTCCCCTTCGGGTGTCCGCCTCCCTCCATAGGTGCTATGCACGTTGCAGGCTACACAGTGGCTCGGCGCACGATCGCATATTCGCCACGGCTGTACTAGACTGTGATAGAAGCTTAAATTTCCAAGGTGTATAGACGCAGCACAATCATCGAGCTGCGCTTGTCCGTTCTTTTCTTTCTTTTATTTTTCCTCGACGACGACAAATTGAATAACGAACCCTGGCGGCGCAAGAGTTCCAATTCAGAGTTGGAAAAGCAGAGAGGATACGTGCACGGAACCGCATTTTAAATTAAAAACAAGTGAAGAATAAAACTCCAGACTTGAGAAGACACGGTACAAACGACCTGCTTCTGGAGGAGGAGCAAGGTAAACTTTCTGTGAAGACATAAGAGCACTTGACTGCAGCCGGTACCGCGAGTAATGAAATGGAAGAAAGAGCACTCCTCTCAGTATGGTCAATTAGTTACTGATACAACACGGCACTTCAGCCTGCAACAGGCTAACGAGCTGAGTCCTCGGTATCAAAGTTTAAACATCGGATTGACGTATGATAAGGCTGCAAACAAACCGTGATACAGAACACTTTTATTCTGAAAGAGATGAATCCGCAATTTTCATTTCACACGGACGATGTAAAACACTACTTTAAGATACAGGGGATATACATAAAACAAAAGTAAGATTATTTAAGTCACAACATTTAAATATCTAAGGAAATAAACATTAGTATAAATGACTTAGCTCTATGATAGCACGTCTGCTTCCAGAATAGCCGCCCCGTATGACATTGTCGACTACATTTCAGACAATCACAGATATTAAGTCATAAATTTGTATATACATGATCTAGTACTTTACACTCGACATAATATCGACAATTATTCATTAGAACAGCGCATGCATTACGTCCAGACACTCCCCCACTGTTCCTACAGAGCTGCGCACGAGATCGGATGAATCTATTTACGAATTATAGAGGAATGGGTTAGTTTTGCCTTGAACTCGGTAGACACACGCCCGACCTTCCCTTCTACTCCTACCCCCTCCACAGAAACGTTGTTCCCGTACTGCACATGGCGAGTGTCTTGACAAAATGCATGAGCTGTAGCCAATATACATGATCATGAAATTAGAAATAGTGAATAAATTAATATTCCATACTGTAGATTGCATAAGAGATGGAGATGAAATTATATAATAAGCAGACTGTGGCCCTGGGTACCGATACACATTAAGTTATGAACGCACTACCACTGTGATGTGTAGAGCGAGGGGAATGGGAGAGTGAGAGTGCAGTTACTTCTTGCCTCAACATTCAGTCACAGTAGGATACAAAATAAATGTTCACGTTTAAAAATCTAATGCTACAAAGTCACTTCGTCTACGGACAAAATTCTACTGTCATATAATATATGTCTATAAAACAATATGCCTACATATCGTCGTTGTTCGTACAATAATTCCTATGTGACATATTTATCGAGTCCACACCTGTGGAGTAACGGTCAGCGCGTCTGGTCGCGAAACCAGGTGCCTCGGGTTCGATTCCCGGTCGGGGCAAAATACCTGGTTGAAGTTTTTTCCGGGGTTTTACCTCAATCCAATATGAGCAAATGCTGGTAACTTTCGGTGCTGGACCCCGGCATTATCACCTTCATCTCATTCAGACGCTAAATAATCTAAGATGTTGATAAAGCGTCGTAAAATAACCTACTAAAATAAAAAAAATATTTATCGATTTTCAGATTTTTGCTCTATTAAATAACTTAAATAGTGAGACAGCAAATAATAAAATCTCCTATATGTAATTACATTTCTTTGTTTCGAAAATGTAAGAATTCACTGTCTCCATAGAATGAATAAATGTGTTTTTTCTTCCTAGTGAAAAATTTTAATTATGTTTTGCACATAGGAGTTATTGCAGGAACAACGACGATATAAAGTTAGTCCACAAGTAATGTAGCCCAGCTGCAGTTTTTTGGTCTATGACAAACTTGTAGTTGATATTGAGACATTTGGTCTACACTTTTTAATCGCAACTATGGAAATTGGTTTTGTTTTATTAAATCGTAGTTAAGTTATGGATATTAACGATTTTTTTTGGTATCTCTAAGTAAATTTATGGTAATGCAGCCTCGAACGATGGATGTGTTTATGTTACTGGGTTATTTTATGACGCCGTATCAACATCTAGGTTATTTAGCGTCTGAATGAAATGAAGATGATAATACGATGAAAGAGTAATGGAACGGAGAGAATTTTTCTCCGTTCCATTACTCTTTCATCGTATGATGACGCAGAATATCTGCATGGAAATATCATATGTACTTCGGTACATTAAAATAATATAAATAGAAGGTGATAATGCCGGTGAAATGAGTCCAGGGTCCAGCACCGAAAGTTACCCAGCATTTCCTCGTATTGGGTTGAGGGAAAACCCCGGAAAAAACCTCAACCAGGTAACTTGCCCCAACCGGGATTCGAACCCGGGCCACCTGGTTTCGCAGCCAGACGCGCTGACCGTTACTCCACAGGTGTGGACTCGAACTATGTAATCCAGCAATGGAAATAAAATCTTAGTGCATCGAAATTACACATATCATGTCAGAAGGAAAAACAACAATGAATCCAAGATATATTGGAAGTGTTTATTGAGAGACACACGCAGTACAACATGCATGACTAACAACTTTGCTGTACACGAGGAAATAAGAATTCTGAAGGAAAGCAGCATGCATACACATATCGAAAATCCTGTTGATGTACAAGTACGTAAATGCACTAGAAGTATAGCAACTAAATAACCCATCACCTGCAATCGTAATGCATGAAATGGCCAATATTTTCACCACCGACTTGAACGTATATAACCCAGTCCAAGAAGGTTTGCATAGAACTACAAATACAGTTGAGGGCTGCCATAGTAAATTCCAGCGACTGATAATATTATCTCACCATGTTTCAATATGGAGATTCGAGACGATTACGGAAAGACCAACGAGGCAATGATTCGTTAATTACTCAGTCATTAGCTGGACGTACGTATAAGAAAGAATAAAACACCATATGAAAGAAACCTATACCATGAACCTTCAATAGACGGAAAAATAGTCCGGAACTACAATACATATAAAGAAAACTACGGCAGACATACGTACTTAGAGCGTTGTCATACAGATTGAGCTGTATACTGAGAATGTTAAAAAGATAAAAATTGAAGTGTGGACCATAAAATATGTAGACATCTTTATGTAGACAAATAAACGAGTAGACATTATTTGTGTAGACATTTACTATTAGACATTTTGGTAATGGAATAAAAAAGTAGAGATTCCATCTGTAGACATTATTTTTGTAGACAAAGTGACTGTGAATCAAATATTATATATACAGTGTATTTCTAGTACAAAAACTAATTGCCTAACATGTCATGTTTCAATTTACATTATACCGTACAATCTTTAACAATATAAAATAATCATTTGTGTGTGAGCAGAAAAGAGAAAAATATACGGTACTTATATAAAATACATTTCTTCACAATTCAACGCACCGAATTACAAGGTACATTCGAAACGTATCAAAAGAAAAGTATCTCCTACTTTCACTCAAAATAACATTTTTCAAGAAACGCTTTGAAATATTGTTGAAAGGGATGTTGACATGTACCAACATTATACACATATCTCGATTAAATTCTTTTTTACGTTCTATGTCTGATTTTGATGTTGAAGGCCAGTTTTGACTATATAATTAAATATTTTCCATGTACCTTTTGCTATTCTACTGCTTTTGAAAGAATCGAGGTCTATCTATTCTTATACTTTTTTTAATAATTTGCCAAATTCAGTGTTGTTTCTTCCTTTAATAACAAAATATTCCTTTCCGAACTTCTGTATAATTTCGTTTCAAGGGAATACCTGGTGCTCCTAATTTTCGACATGTTCCTCAGTAGTGTGAATTAAAAAACAGAAAAGTTAAGACTAACACAAATATGCATGTATAAATAGTCAAATAAATAAATGAAAAGAAAGAATATACTCACAGGATCTCAAGTACGTACGGTGAGTGCAAGGACCCACGCCAAGCAGAATAATAATGGTACTGTAATTTTTACGAAACCAAATGTACTCTCACAGTGCCATCTCACCTCATGGATCATGATGTTGCGTATACTGTTCTCTAACCGTGAAAGGAATGTGCTTACTATTGCGTCATCGATTGGAGCGAAGTAGATAGATAATATTACCGTTATAAAAAACATACGCTCTCCTGCATATGTTATTTCCTGTATGGAGGGATTAAAAGACCAGGAGCTTAAGCGTGATCTAATTTTGTAACTAGGGTAGTATAAGTATGTGTCTATCAGTGTTATTATGCAAATCTGATCTTTCAGGTAAAGCTTCCTGTAAAGCAGATTTGGATAATTTCAAGGGAAAAATTGTTCCGGGGCCGGGTATCGATCCCGGGACCTCTGGTTGAACGTACCAGCGCTCTGCCAACTGAGCTACCCGGGAACTCTACCCGACACCGTCTCAACTTTTCCCTTTATATCCACACAACTCGCGTGGGCTGACGAAAGGCCAGAGACCCACATCGAGTGCACACAAACTCTGTGTGACTTGAAATTGTGTTATATCAGTGTTATTGTTTGTCCTTTGAGAGTTAGCCAATGGAGATGCGTGTACCCACGTGTGTGATCTTATGACATCAACATTTATGCACAGCATTACCCCCATGCGTCTCATTCCCCTGAGACTTTCTCGTGGTTGGAGTACAGTACTCAGTGGGATCGAACCCGGGTCGTCTGGATGGAAGGTCACTGCACTACCTCTGTCGCCACACTGATTGCCAAGGTTCGCCTTAACGTTGAAACTCAAAGGTGGAAGTTTCCTTATGCAGCGTGTTCAAGGAGATAGTAATTAATTTCGTTTGTTGCAGTATCGATAATAATTATTCTGAGCAAAACGTTCCTATAAATATTCGTGCTAATGTCAATGGATGCGAAGACAGCTGTTTCAATTAGGTGATGCACGTAACTTCCGATGCGCGCGCAGCAGTGTAAATATGGTAGCCAGCAAACAGGCTTTTAAAGCCAATGTGACCAAGAAGCAGTTATAGGTATAAGGTCATTCCATATCAAATCAACAAGGCACTCAACCCGACCGACTCAGATTTCTTTCAAAATTTGAGGGTTTGTTTGACCTGCCGCGCTAACTAAAACTACCGAGTTTCATATATCCTGTGCTTTTCGTTTTCTGTCAGTGGCGTTTCAAACATGAAGAAAAATCACATTTTTGTAAGCATGCCGCTTCAATTAAAATTATATATCTCAACAACGTCTCCAGATAAATTTACAACAATTGGGTGATACATTCTTAATATGTGATAGTTTTTATTACTTATATTGTTTTCTGCATGTATTCAATTACACTAAGAAAAACATGGTGAAACAATTTTCATATATTCATATTTTAAAATGCGGAGGTTCTATTTTAATGAAAAAAATATATAGTACGCCTCAATTAGTGATATAATGAACTGATAAATTTCAATTTGGAATCTTCATAGGTTATAAAGGTAAAAATTATTATGTCACTGCAAGCGTAAGCTAACCGTATAAGTCGCGATAATTATGTCCCACACATCCGTTGTATTTAATTATATTTGATCATATTCTTGAATGTCGCTATGTAATTTAATATGTAGTACATAATTCAAATTTTTTAAATTATTACCTGAAATAAATTATTGTCACATGGATTTTGTTAAACCTGAAGTTCTGTAAGAAATGTTTACCTTTCATTGCTGAGATGAAATAGCCTGATCATCTTTCCAGACAGGATGCTGCGTTGTTTCAACTGCATTTTAAAACTGCTTAGCAAGTATAATACCCATCCTAAACAGCAGAACTGTATGAAACTTGTGTTCCATGTAGTGCGGTGGATATTGCAAATCGAAGAGCAAGCATTTTTTCCTGTTCAGTTTAGCCTTTTTAGTCACATAAACGGTATTAACGTTGTCCAGTCGTGCAATTCCCTAGGTGTAGTTATTTGTTTATCGGATGGTCTCTGCAAACTAGCACAAGCCGCAAACCTTTTAAGTGTCCCACCTACAACGTCGCATACTCTTTTGCCATGCGATATGCAAAAATAATGCAATTCTGTTGGAAATCCAAAATCTTCTTCATGTAATGTGAGGTTCAGGAAATTTTTTTCTATTTTTATACTGAGCAGAGAATCCATCAGAGAAATACATAATTTTTGTGGTGAATTACAGATGTTTGTTTTATTGACTCCATTAGATATTTTTGAAACAGATGTACAGCTGTAGTGTCATATTTCGGGCAGTGTGAAATTATTACCAGATTTTTAATAGAGACTGCATCGGATGACGATTCGTTATGATATATTACGAAAGTATGAATGGTTGTCTGCACATTAGTCCTATGATATGACTGAATTTCATCTTGGATTACGAAATAATAGTTTTCAGCGAAGTCGCATAACACAACAAGCAAGCATGGCTGTAGAAATGATTTCATATCACGTAGAAACTTACTTTGTTCAAATGATATACTGTAAGTGAGTCAGTAAATCACCAAATTTCTCCAAGAGACAGTCGAAAAATTTGTCTGTGGGTTTCATTATAGTCTCAAGCGTTGATCGGTCAGTCGTCATCCACTGCTTATAGGTCACTGATTCACTGCAGTTTTATACGAAACATTTCTCTAAACCCTCTCTTATTTTGAATGGTTCAGGACATTCCGTACATTTCCTGAACAAGAAATTTATATGAGGAGGATTGCACACCATAGTAGCCAAGAAATGTTAAGTTGGAAAGTATAAAGAAAAATTTTCTTGAAATCCACGTAGACCTGAAACTTTAATAAATTGCTTCCGGCATAAGTTTTACATTCTGATAGGACACAAACACAGACAGTATAGTCCACTAACTCCAGCTAGAATACAATTTCTTGGTCAGGGTTAGAATTTTTAAACACTGCATATAATTAATTTCTGCTCATGTGATTTACTCCCTAATTCTTTAATCACAACAAATATTTCTTACCAGGCATCATTCTGCTTATCTCGTCAGAACAACAGAATTCTTTAACTTTACCGGCAACAGCCGCGAGCAAGGGTTTTCCAGGTTTCGGATTTGGTGAACACAAAATTCCCTTTCCCTTTGCCAGGACTTTGGCTTTCCGAATTATGTATTCGAAAGCTGAAAGAAACTCTTTTTTATATTATTTACGCTGCAGCTTTTAGGTAGTAGTGTTAAAATGGCGATTTTCTCACTTTTACCTGAATTTTGAAAATTTTCCTGCAACTGAGACAAAATTTCAGAATCAGAAAGGTCCTGGTTCCTCGGCATCTTTATATCGAAGACTTTGTCTTTTACAATATTTTCAAATTTCTGTCTCTTATATTTCTCTTGTTGTAGCCTTTCTTGTTTAATAAGGAACACACCTTGGTCAAAAAGACTTGTATTTAATGAACTTACATTTGCTGTAGAGTCGACGTATTCTTCATTACTAGAGTCATTCTGAGGATTCTGCGTAATAGCATCATATTATATTTTTATTTCTTTGCGACACATAGCGCACACCTTTTGTTCCTGTTTTAAATCAGGAAATACATTAAGCATCCACGATATAACACTTCTTAAATTATTCCTCTAATTACAGTGCCCTGATTTCTCGAAGGGATTGCAGCAAACATAGGCCTATAACTTAAAACGCGACTCCATTACATCACACAAAATTACCACATACTACGAAAACTAACGACACTGCACTTGAAACAGATTGCCCGTTTTGTATAAATTGAAGACTGTATAAACTGCCACGGCCTGACAGATCGATGACGCAGCTTATCAGACAAGTACGAACTCGTGCGCATGCAGTGTTTGTGTAAGACGGGGTTAAGTGCTACAAACCAATACATTGATATATTTTTTTACTGATATTCCTCAAACGTTTCCAAAATGAAACTTACACCAAGGGGAGAATACTCTTACCTCTATAGCATACATTTTTCGCGAAATAATTTATGACCCGCATTTATAGATACGGTATTCAATGTTAAAATGTCTTTCACGTGACTATTCAATAAAGAATTCATTACTTTGATGCAAACCTATTTTTATTGAAACGTATGATCCCTTAGCTTATAAATAAGCCCAAGTTTAAGATTCTACCTCAATTAGAAGAGAAGTTATGAATTATTTTTGTTTATATAGTATGCGACATTTTTACATTTTTTCTCGTATTGACAGAATTTCTGTAGGGATATCGTGCATTATTGAGGGCTAAAATTTTACATAATTACTTAACTTAAGGTTCTTTACCATCCTACCAAATTTAATGAAAATCTGAGGTGGTCGGGTTGAAAAGTCCACATCATGTGTTGATTTGACATGGAATGCCCCTATAATCAGATACTGTTAACATTTTTGTCCGTACGAAAGATATGGAAAATCATAAAATTGTCTACAACATAAGTTATTCTAAACCTCATTACCTTGTCTATAGATGCATTCAAATTGTCAATTTTACTGCAGCAATTTGATTCATTTAATTTCTACATGAAAACTGTTGTAATTGTACCGCATTTACCACAATTAGTAGCTTTTCCGGCATACTGTTGTACTCGTAACTCAAAAAAGAAGCAAAAACTGAGATTTCCATGTAAATTGGTCCAAAAAAATCAATTTTTATATGGAATAGTGCTGTATCTCCAAAGTTATACCAGTTGCTGTTAGGTGGCAGATCCATCGCTATTAATGGAAAGCAAATGAAGTTGTGGGCAAATTAAAACACGCTCTCCTAGACAAAACAGGTTTCTTGTGTTGCATCATTATTTCGGAAAAACGACGAGTTATTGTTATTAATTTTATCTTTCTGATTACCGTAATATTGTTGTGCTATCATTTTGTAAGTTATATATTATCATATTCTTGGCTAATCGCTGTCGCTTAGAACAGTAATATAAATAAATAATTTATTAATTGCAGGGGCGGTAGCCCAAGGAAATTACAAAAGAAAAAGTTTATAATATAACATAATGTATAGATATATTTTGTGTAATAATAGGGTCAGCGGTAGCCCAAACCCTTTAACCAGTATACGCCCCTGATTAATTAATAATAAATATATAAATAAATAATAATAGTAATTATTATTATCATCATCATCACTGTTATTGTTATTTACATTTATAGAATCCATTATAGGCCTACACTATAAAATTTATTAATTAATTACCTTTTTATCATTTCTGAAAAAAATCTTATTACAGATGGGTTTCTTAATGTCATCCTAGAACCCGGACTTCGAGAATAGCTAGCTGTAAGTTATGAATTTAACAGAAAGGCGGCAACATACGTTACAGCAGTAATCAATCAAATCAATCCTCTTAATGTATCCAGCTGTTTGCTGACAACATAAAGTCCATTATAGTCCACTGTAGTCTTTTCCGTTCTGGTTTTTCATGGGAAATGAGGGGTATTTTGATCGGTGTTCATTATAGATGCCTGTTGCTAGCCAGAGGTGGGGTGTAGTCAATATATACTGCAGGGCTGTGTCTTCTGCAACTGATACTGATTATTTTAATTTACTTCTTTTGTGGTTTATGGATGGACAGTATAGAAGAATGTGTTCCACATCTTCATCATGATTGTTACACCATAGACAAGTAGGATTACCAGAAATGTGAAATCGGTGTAAGTACAATTGTGTGACAAAGTGACCTGTTCTGGCCCTTGTTAAAAATGTTTCAACATGTCTGGGAAAGTTTCTGTACATTTTCAGGTCATTTGGTTTCTTTTGTATGGACTGCAAAATTTTTTCTTTGTCAGAAGAGAGCCAATTGTTGATCCATAGGTTTATAAAATGAGACTTCACTGAAGCAAAGGCACTGGATAGAGATATCACTTGACGAGGTCTTGGTTGCAAATATATTGCCTGTTTTGTAATGTTATCGACTTTCTCGTTTCCAGGTATACCACAATGAATAGGTATCCATTGAAATGTTATTTCCTTTTGGAGTTTATTTAGTTTACTTCATTGTTTCTGAATTGGATTAATTCTATGTGCATATATAGGTTTGGTACATATTTCATTATATTAAATATAGCTCCCTTGGAGTCGGTAAGTATGCAAATAGATTTTTCAGAAATTTGAGTAACACACTGAATAGCAGCATCAATAACTAGCTATTCAGTGTCAAGACTGGAGGAGAATGAACATGGTATGAAATAACTTTCTTGCTATTTTGGAATATACAGTAATACCCTGCTCCTGATGTCCCATCATTAGGGTTTAGAGATCCATCTGTGTAAATTTGAAGGTGACCCTTATATGTGCTGCAGAATAGTTCCATGGCATCTAACTTAACTTTTTAGCTTATGAATGTATGGAGGGTCATTTTTGGAATGATTTCCTGGAATTTCTATGCTATGTTCTGGAATCACCCATTTCCATGCAGGAAAACAAATATAAATCTGTTCTATAACTAAAAATTGTAAAACGGAACTTTCAGAATGAAATTTGGGCTTCCATATGATCAGGCAATTACAAAATTAGTATTTAAACTGAATTACTTTTTTAGAAGAGAAGGGTTTTAAGGCGTGAAAATGTATAATCCTTTATAAATGGATTGGCTGTATTATCATTATTGTTTGCATTTTTAAATTCTCTAAATAGTTTCCTGCTAGTTCATTTCATTAGAGGATCAAAGAATTAAATTGTACTTTGGTCACAAAGCTGCCATGTATAGAATTCCATGTGAAATATATTCCGTGTACAATTGTATTTTCAAACAAGAACTTTAATAAGGGAGAAACAAAAAGTGACCTCATTAATCGGCCGGCACAATTTACGTTGCGATGTTGATAGTTACATCAACGTATTTGGATGCGCACTTGCTTTGCAGCAGCTGAAAACTGACCGAACTTATTGGGAAGAGGCAATGAAGGCTGCATCGTTAGCGTCTAGCCGCAGCAATGAACAATGATAGCAGCTATAAAACAGAATGACCGGGCAGCTATTATCACAGTGTTAACCGAGGAGAAAAAGTAACAGACTTTTATGTGTTTTCGTCATGTCAGCGCGGCATAAACACCACGATGGGAGCCAATCAACGTGTCTGACTAGTGCCCCAATTATGGTGTATATTCTTTTATTTTATGAACGTTAACTTGGTTTAAGCACACACGAAATAATCACCTTCATTTTATTCGGCTAGACTAGAAAAACAGCTACGAAACAAAGGAACTAATTACAAACTAAATTGTCAATTCAGGATACTAAAAATTAGTAATCATTGGAATATGACTGACGGTAGCCAGTCCTAGGGATGGGCAATAATAACCGGTTATTTCGATAACCGGTTATCTTCATAGGGGAACCGTTAATTACCGGTTATTTTTGCTTGCCGGTTTAACCTGATAACCGGATATTTTTCTCAATAACCGAACGACCGGTTATTTTTAAAATAAACACTGAACCAAATATATTTTAAGCTTATCTCAAATATAACATCAGTCGAACATAGTCCCTCTTTGTTATTCTGTACTCTATATAATATACTCTGTATAAAAATTGTCCCGTAGGTCATTCCTAGATAGTATGGGGGTTACTTCCTTACTTTATTTGTCCATAGATGAAAAAATGAAATTCGGCTTGGATTTAATGTCAATAACCTATGCCTATCTTAATCGCCGGCTTTCTCTTATTGGCTTATAATATCATATCTGCGGGTATTGGAGCATTTGAAACAGCGAGAAATTTTGACTTCAGTATTTATTGGAGAATAGATTGCCCGTCGGAATATGTCTTAATCAAGATTATTATTGTAACAATAATTACTAAATTTGTGTTATTTTTTTATTTATCTTAACTACGACACTAATGTGAATGAAATAATTAAATGCAATTTCATGGCTTCTTTTTATTATTATTATTATTATTATTATTATTATTATTATTATTATTATTATTATTATTATTTGTATTTTGTTTAAGGACGTCATTGATGATCTTCAGCTCTTAATGACGTTCTTTCTGGTTGGTTTACAGTTGATTACTAATTGGTATTTTATTTCTATTTTAAATAACCTCTCATTTTGTTTTCCAGACTAATTTGCTGACTTTAAAATGTTAAAAAAACAATAACCGAAAAATAGTCGGTTACCAGTTATTTTTGATCGGTTAATTTCCTTCAGGTTATATTAATTTTAAAATAACCGGTTAACCGATGACCGTTATTTTCGAATAACCGCCCATCCCTAGTCAGTCATACTCGAAATAGTCAGGATTCTTAACCCCAGATTCCCTCCAGACTGCTAGAAAATTCCCGTTCATGCACAAACAAAATCCCTTCCTTTTACCAAAATTAAATATTCAAAACTGGTTGTAATAACAGAACGTCACTTTAGTACAGACCGATTATTTAGTCCTGACAGTTCAGCGACGCAAAAGAGGAATAGGAGGAGTGGGGAGAGTTCTGGAGTAGAGATAGGGCGAGCGGTCGGTAAAGGCAAGCGAGTGAATAACCCAACACCCCTTGGCATAACTAAATGGACTCGCCTACCCCACGCGCACATCTCCGGTGACTGTCAGGACTAAAATAATCGTACTGTAACTGACTCGATCGTTTTGAAAAGGGATCATCTCTACTTCCTTAAATTTTATAGAAGCAAAAAACTATTTTAAATCCTATATAATGCAAACTATTAAAAACATTGGACGTGATATGAAAAAGTCTACATAATCATTGTTGGCCATACGGCATGTCCAGGAAAATTATTTTTATTTCCTGGAGATGACCCATTTTCAAAATGAATCTCGGTTTTCGAAAGATTTACTTTTATAACTGAAGTTTATACTTTTATGAAAACTAAGTTGAAGAAACACAAATAGCGCTGCAAAACCTTGCTAAAAGAACGTATAATAAGCAAAATAAATGTGAAGAAAGTTACATAATCTCTCAGAAAAACAAAGCTCCTTTATTCGTTGATTTTATGTTATCAATGTGGTATCATCCTCTTTTAGGTAGTTGCCCGGCGTCACAATGAATCCATGGAAAAGTAATATTATTTTATCAAAAGTTGTTTTCAACTGAAAAACTCAATCACTTAACCACTAGCTCACTGATAACGGCTTTGCCACATATGATTAATAGGGTGGCAAACCGAAAAGCCTATAAAACCGTTATACAGACAATTTTGTATAAATATATAAATATATATACATATATATATATATATATATATATATATGTATATATACAGCGAAAGAGTACAAAATTAATGGTATAACTCGCACAAGGAACGATTACCGAAAAGCAATGGTGGCGTTGCTGTCTGTTTTGACGTGTGTATGTAGGCACGCCGAGGGGGCGAGAGGTACGGGCCGATGGAAGTGCTGTCTCTTCCAAGAAGATGAACAAGTGAGGACATCGCTGTGGAAATAAAGATCGTAGCAAGAGAAAAATTCGAAGTTAATTAAACGCGCAACATATGTGTACGAATGAAATAATAATATTATGCGATACAAGACACGTATTCACATGGAATGGAACAAATAAAGTCGTAATGTAACTATCACAACGCAAGACTGATCCTATCGATGTCATTTCTCTTCCGACTGTACTCTTGAATATCATTCAAGCTATCTCGTGACCTTTCCTGTCGCCCCCTCTAATCTTCCGCTCATTCGCATTCCTTCCGTCGGTATTCCCTGCTTGCGAGACCTACCACACCTACCTACCTTGCCTCCCGTTTCAGTTACCTGTCATCATATCATAACCTCTTCACACGCACGCAAAATAGCCGCATACTAGCCATACCAACACATAAGACATCATCGTATTCATCATCATACACAATCTCGCTCTCGCGCTTGTGGAATACCCTACCCAGTGACATCAGAGACTGTCGGAATTTAGTAGCGTTCAAAAGCAAACTTATTAAGCATTTTCTTACTGCGTAGAGTAGGTTTAATTTTTACTTAATCAATAAAAGAAAAGAAATGCTCCTCTCTTCTTAACTTTTACAATAAACTGTCTAGCTTTTATTAATCAGTTAATCTTTTAGTACTTTTATTTTTATTGTATTTATAAATTTAATATTAATTGTAATTATAATTGTAATTGTATTCTTAACATTGTAGTTGTAATCGCCTGGTAGAGGGGAAGAGAAGGCCTAATGGCCTTATCTCTACCAGGTTAAATAAATAAATAAATAAAAATAAAGAAATAATAGATAAAAAAGACAGAAAGCGAAGCAAAACTAAACAAGCAAATACGAACAGAAAAATATATCCGCCATAAAATATACAAGTAGTGTACATATCTCTAAACAAGGTCAATTGAAGGTCAGTGGTGTCGTTTAGACACGTGTCTGTGAAGAAATAGACAGCGAACTTCCGTCCGCTCAAATTGCTATATTGGATCAATGATGACGTTAAAAAAGAAACTACTTTTCCGTACGCCGAAGCAAATTTATGAGTCGTTTGGAGAAGTATGTGGCAACTACAGCGCTTCGCAGCAACATTTCCCGTTGACCTCAAACGTTTCCTTTAACGTCGTATTACTTTATAAGAAAACCAATGTTCTCGCAGAGAGAGTTAGTTGAACTAAGATAGGAGGGTAACGTAAGAAAATATTAATCAAATTGCATGCAATATTGAGTTGCGCAAGAAAGGTAGAGTTACACAATAACTTATAAATAGCGTCCGAAGGTTTAACCTGATCTAGCCCGCAACGTGGAGGAGGAGGTAGCATTACATTAGTTTACTCCCTGATCACATGTGATCTGGGATTTACAGGTGCGCCATCCATCAGGTATGTACAGTCGATTCACAACATTCATGCAGTAAGGCCTTAAGCTCCAGGCAACCCGGTCAGTCTCAGGATTTGCCAATGCGTAATAATATGATTAACTATAACTTTTCACTTAATATTTTAGGAGAAAAATCCGCTCCGGGGCCGGGGATCGATCCCGGGTCCTTGGTTCTACGTACCAAGCGCTGTGACCACTGAGCTACGCCGAATTCAATCCACAGCACCGGACCGAACTCTCCTCTTTCGATGTCTCCCTTTGTGGCCTGACTCCAAGTTAGGCATATATATGTTGACGTGTATCCAATGTCAACTGTCATTATATCTATAATTTAACTATTCAATTATTTCTGAAAAACACAGAGTGGTCAGATGTCCTCTTTTGTCTGGACATGTCCTCCTTTTTAGGCCTTTGTCCGGGCGGATTTTTTAAAATCAAGAAATGTCCTCCTTTTCGTAACTTGTATGTCTGACATTTTGAAATTATCTGATTTGACGCCTTTTTTCAAGTAATTTGGCTGTAGGTGGCAGCAGCATCGACGGAATATACTCCTTCCCAACGATCATAACTCTCTTTGTTCTTCCTCCTTATGGTCGTTGCTCACAGGTAGCTATAGGTATCCTACAAGCAAAACTCAGCTCGGACTCCTCGCGGCGCGCGTGCTATATCCCTCTTACCCCCCTGCAGTAGGCTTGAGAGCATGCTGGGAACGGGAGCATACGTCATCTGCGCGAGACAGTCATGCACTGCGCACTGAGTTTTTCTTGTTGGATACCTATAGTAAATCGAGGTGCGAATGTACTTGCAGATAGCGTATTTGATGTATTTTGATAATAATTATAGTTCCCTTGGCTTTCATACGTGTGTGTGTGTCTACTGCCTACCCATTTCACTTGCGTGATTCGGGTTCCGCATACTGTGGATAGATGGCAGGACTGTGACCAATTTTCAAATTGCACACCACTTCGGCGAAAAGTTATGTGGTGTACTAGAGTGAGTGCATTCAAGTGTTCGTGTAAGTGTAGTGTAGGGAATGGGTGGTGATGATGATAACGATGAGGAGGAGGAAGGGAGGAGGGGAAACCCGGTGCCGGCACGTAGCCTACTCCTGTCACCAAGGGGACCGCCAGGCTTAACGTTCACATCCGACGGACGAATTTAACTCAGGTATATTGGTGCTCAATTTATGTAGCTAACTGTAAAATTATTATTATTAAGTTTTGTGATAATTATTTTATAATAAAATAGATATTAACGTACTTTTAAGTATGATATAAGCCTAAATCGGTACTGTAAATATTTTTTAATAAAATAGATATTGACGTAATTTAAAATTATAATATAGACCTAAGCCTAAATCTAAGTACATAATTTGTCTCATTTTCTTCGAACAATGTCCTCCTTTTTTAAGCTATGTGTCCACTTTTTTATCGATGTGAATCTGATCACCCTACACAAATTTAAACA